>NW_015173694.1:217693-222754 GCF_001447785.1 Gekko japonicus | reverse complement strand
TGCTGTCTCCATATCACTATTAAGCATGCGCACATGGGCCTGAACGAACCAGGGAATAAACGGGAGGGATTCATGGCATAGACATGGCATACAGAAATACATAAAACTAATTGGCAGCTTGCTGACAAAAGCTTAATATCCCAAAGGAAAGACGCTGAGGTTCAAGTCACCTTGGAGAGAGCCAGCATGGTATAGTGGTTCAGATTGGCAGACTCTAATCTGGAGTACAGGGTTTGATTCCCCACTTCTGCACAGGAAGCCTGCTGGGTGACCTTGGGCCAATCACAGTTCTCTCAGAGCTCTCTCAGCCCCACCTACCGCACATGGCGCCTGCTGTGAGGAGAGGAAGAGAAGGAGATTGCTCCTCCTCCTCCTCCTCCTCTTCTTCTTCTTCTTCTTCTTCTTCTTCTTCTTCTTCTTCATCATCATCATCATCATCATCATCATCATCATCGGAAAAGTGGAAGGCAGCAGGAAAAGAGGAAGACCCAACATGAGATGGATGGACTTCAAGGAAGCCATGGCCTTCAGTTTGCAAGACCTGAGTTATTAACAGTAGGACGTTTGGGAGGTCCCCATAAGGTCCCCATTCGTCAGAAGTGACTTGATGGCACTTAACACACACACACACACAATCGCAGAAGCGGAGGCCAAAGAAATTTTGCACATGCTTAGAGGCACCTTCTTCCTATGTTCTGAATCCAGATTTTTCATTGATTTTTTTTTTTGCACTGCAACGGGATGCCACAGTCAAACTCTGGAGAGTTGTGCTTCAAACTAATTCAACTAAATTAAGACTCCCCTCTCCGATTGTCAGGCTTTCTTTCTTCCCTACTCAATCAGATCCGTGGACAAGGCTGGGTCTTTTGTCTCTGACTCATACTGATGTCTAGGAACTCTCCCCCCTCCTTCTCCACCACCACCACCACCACATTACAGAAGAGGACAGAGCCATTCAGCATTGGAGTGCACTTGAAATCTGATAGCAGTCGAATAAGAACAGGAGTTCTTTTTCGGGCTCGCAGACAAAAACCATTAGAAAGGGCCAACAGCTGGGAGGTGAAGTCAGACGAAAATGAGCCCTGAAATAAACCCCACTTCCTGGTGGAGGAGAATGAGTAAATGCTGGAACTGCTTACCGGACAGAAGGGAGGGGGGGCGAGATGTCTGCACCAGCCAGTTTACACACGACTTGCACCTGAATGGGCTATGCAGGAACTCTTGTGCAGGACACACTTCATTGTTTGAACTGTCCCAATAAGTGCACCGTTGCTACACTTTTAAGAGGGCCAAACTGTGGTGGAAAGTGCCATCAAGTTACAGCTGACTTATGATGACTCCTGGTGGAGTTTTCAAGACAGGAGACATTCAGAGGTGGTTTGCCATTGCCTGCCTCTGCATCATGACCCTGGTATTCCTTGGAGGTCTCCCATCCAAATACAAACCGGGGCCAGCCCTGCTTAACTTCCGAGATCTGACAAGATCAGGCTTGCCTGGACTTTCCAGCGCAGGGCAGGGCCAAACTACACATTACCTTTCACATGAGTTCACCACGGGGATTTGCAGCCACATTGCATCTGGGAGTCCTCAGTGACAACTCCATTTAGAAGTGACACAGGGTCCCACTTTGGATCAGAACCACAACACAGGAGAGGAGGGGCTCCTATCCCCCTCCCATGCCATTTTCCTGAGTTGAAATGGCCCCAGAGAGGCATTATTTGCCCTGTTGGGTAGGCTACACATGCAAGTGCTTTGGCGCTTAAAAGACATCTGACGCATTATAGTGAGGCATACCGGGAGCATGTTGTATCTGGAGTGTGTGCTACGTGTGATCTCAGCACATGTGGCTGCCATATGTGAACAGTGGCAACACATCTATTTGCCATTTGCATACAGCCTTGCTACGCATGAATGCTGAAAAACCCTGAAAAACCCATAAGTCAGTTCAAGCATAACAGAGTTATACATGCATAGTAGATACACGTGTTGCCAGTGTGCACACAACATGGAGACCACATGCATTGGGAAGATCTACATGCAGTCGGTAGTCTCCCTGTAAATGCAATTGTCATGTCTGTCCAATCTGAAGAAGAAGAAGAAGAAAGGAAAAGATTGGATTTATACCCCGCCCTTCACTACCCGAAGGAGTCTCAGAGCAGCTTACAATCTCCTTTCCCTTCCTCTCCCCACAACAGACACCCCGTGAGGTAGGTGGGGCTGAGAGAGCTCTCTTGAGAACTGCCCTTGAGAGAACAGCTCTGAAAGAACTTGTAACTGACCTAAGGTCACACCAGTAGCTGCAAGTCGAGGAGTGGGGAATCAAACTTGGTTCTTCCAGATTAGAGTCTGCAATTAACCACCCCCCCAAATTGGCTCTCCAGTGATTAGTGACTCATGAAAGCTCCTACCCTGCCACAAATGGTTAGTTTTTAAGGTGCTACTGGACTCTTGCTCTTTTCCACAGACACACTAACATAGCTACCCATCTTGATCTATGCCTGTCCAATGTGTGTGTATGAAGATGCAGAGAGCCAGGGTCATGTAGTGGTTAGACTATGTTAGTCTAGAAGATCCAGGTTCGAACTCTCACTCTGCCGTGGAAGTTTATCGGGTGGCCTTGAGCCAGGCCGTCATACTCTATCAGCATAACCTATCTCTTAGAGTTGCTGTGAGGATAAAAGGGAAGAGAGGAGAATAAGCTGTTTTTGATCCCCATTGTGGAGAAAGGTGAGATATAATTAAATAAATTAAGATTTCAGGCAATCCCAGCCACATTGGTACCACTGGCCCTCAATATCCCTCTGTGGTAGCATTGTCATGGGGAGTGGGCCAGGGGAGCCTCTGCAACTTACCTGGCTGCTTCTTGCACTGACTGAGGGCTGCTGGGAGCAGGGGGTGTGGCTTGTTGCATGTGCCCGCCCCCTGGGCTTTTTACTGCCGGAGCTCCGCTCCTGTGCGCTCCTGCAGGAAATGACCCCTGTATATAATAACGGTTCCAGAATGCTGTTGGCTAAATATTGGAAACTAGAAAAATTACCCTCTAAAATAGACCTAATCATAAAGTTACTAGAACTTGCTCAAATGGATGATTTGAGTTTAAAACTACAGGGGAAAAACAATACGGCACAAAGTAACAGATGGAAAAGGGTTTATAATTGGATAAATAAGCTAGAGAACTGAAAGACTCTAAAAATGTATGTAATCTGTGAAGATGTGATGTTCAATGAAAAAATAAAATAAAAGTTAAAAAAAGAAGAAGAAGAAGCAGAGCAGAGTCAGCTCTGCCTAGTATCTGGATGGGAGACCACCAAGGAATACCAGGGTCACGATGCAGAGGCAGGCAATGGCAAACCACCTCTGAACGTCTCTTGCCTAGAAAACGCCACCAGGGGTCGCCATAAGTCCGATGTGGCTTGATGGTACTTTCCACCACCAGACGGAGTCATTGATCCCTCTTATTCTTTTTTCTCTTTCAAGAGAGGAATTCCTCTTTGCAGTGTTGTGTTATGCCACGTATGTGCCCCCTTGTAACTTCAGCCATGACAGCATATGCTTTCTTTTTTTTACTTTTGGGATGTTACATACCACAAGGTGGTGTGCTAGCTAGGAGGGTAGGGAGGTCTAGGAAGACATTGCCTGCCTCTGAGCCTCTACAGAGCAGAATTTTGAAATTTCTCAGAACATAAGAACACAAGAGAAGCCAATGTTGGATCAGGCCAATGGCCCATCCAGTCCAACACTCTGTCACACAGTGGCCAAAAATACCAGGTGCCATCAGGAGGTCCAGCAGTGGGGGCCAGGACACTGGAAGCCCTCCCACTGTTGCCCCCCCCCCCAAGCACCAAGAATACAGAGCATCACTTGCCCCGGGCTGAGAGTTCTTACCTATACCTTGTGGCTAATAGCCACTGATGGACCTCTGCTCCATATATTTCTCCAATTCCCCCTTGAAGCCATCCATGCTTGTAGCTACCACCTCCTGTGGCAGTCAATCCTCCTTCCTTCCCCTCTGGTGTTTTGATTGAAATGGAATTGATTACAAACACTCCCAAGGCTAAAAAACGAGGGAAAGAAATGGATTGTTGGCCTTCAAGGACAAATTGGGTCAATTTACTTATTTATTTATTTAATGGATTAATAAATAAAACAGATCAAAATAAAATTGGGTCAAGAGGAAGTAAGTGAATTTCTCGAGCAAGGCTACCTTGCAGCCTCCTTTTTTCACCTGCATGACCACCTATTGTTGTTGGCTTTAACACTGTAGTGGTTTGTCTAGGTAAAGGAAAGGTTTCCCTTGCTCAAAAGGCAGTCGAATCCGACTCCAGGGATATGGTGCTCATCTCCGTTTCCAAGCCGAAGAGCCAGCGCTGTCCAAAGATGTTTCTGTGGTCATGTGGCCGACATGACTAGACGCCGAGGTGCACGGAATGCTGTTACCTTCCCACCGAAGTGGTACCTATTTATCTACTTGCAATTTCTTGCTTTCGAACTGCTAGGTTGGCAGGAGTGGGGAGCAGAGACGGGAGCTCACTCCGTCATGCGGCACTCAGGTCTTGAACTGCTGAACTACCGACCTTCTGGTCTGCAGTTCAGCATCTTAACCACTTGAGCCACCGCACCCCTTAGTGGTTTGCCTACTACCCCTTAAAAAGAAGATGGCAAAAGAAAATGGGCATGGGTTGTGTGTGATATTGCAGGAAGCACAGAACACACCCCTGTGTGGATGCTCTGGTGCTGCTGTGTATGCCTCAGCCTTGCAGGGCAATAAGTGCACAATGGGAGACTCATTGTCCTACCGATTCAGCCTTGGAATACGCCAAACCACCCCTCCCTCCAGCAGCTTTACCAAGACGTTTGCTCCTGTGAGTCCTGTGTAGTTCAGCTCTGACTACAGCAGGTATTCTTGAAGATGTTGCCTCTGAGCATGGGCAGAATGCATCACCCCATTGAAAAAACACAGCAATGACCAAGGCTTCTTCTTCATTGTGATCTATTCATCGCTGAACATTCACTGCTGGAGATTACCTCTTTTCCTCCCTCCCCCCCCCCCCCCCCCCCATA
>NW_015173694.1:195412-217576 GCF_001447785.1 Gekko japonicus | reverse complement strand
AGGGAGCTGGAGAAAGGAGAGAGAATCTGATTCAGAATGAACATAAGACTTGAAGAAGAGCCCTGCTGGGTCAGGCCAAGGGTCCATCCAGTTCAGCATCCTTTTTCCACTAAGCCCAAAATCAGGGCTTGTAAGTGACTGTCCTCCCTCAATAGTTTATGCCTCAGTGACTGGTATTCAGTGGTATACTGCTTCTGAAAATGCTGGTTCCATTGAGCCAATATTCGTAGACAGACCTGATTCCTTTGTATTCACATGACAATGGTTTTCTGTGATTTCCCCATTGCCACTGCAAATGTAGAGATGTTCTCTGTGGTAATGCTAACACTGTGGTTTTCCCTGTACTTTACATGCTGTAGCCCCTCTATGGCCACCCCTGCCACCAGAGAACTTGTTGGGGCCATCCGTAATTGACAATGATATGTCAGTGACCCGTTTCAAGTTAGACCAATATATGGATTAGATTTGGTAATCGACCTACAGTCACAATAGGTTAAAACTGGTAATTCACATGTCATGCTTAATGTTATAGTGTTAAAAAAAAAGCTCCCCAAAGCCCTTGGATGGCACAAAAGTAGAGGAAAGACAGCAGCAGTGGGGAACTGAGGCACAGAAACTGGCATATCCCAGGAGTTCCCAACCATTTTGAGCCTGCATGCACCTTTTCTCATGCAGCTGCTGGTGTGACCTTGGGTCATTTACAAGTTCTTTCAGAGCTGTTCTCTCAGGAGCAGTTCTCCAAAGAGCTCTCTCAGCCCCACCTCCCTCCCAGGGGAGGGGACAGGAAAGAAGATGGTAAGCCGCACTGAGACTCCTTTGGGTAATGAAGGGCGGGGTATAAATCCAACCTCCTCCTCTTCCTCCTCCTCCTCTTTAGAATTCGGACACTGCATGGTGGGCACAGAAATAAAATGGCTGGTACAAAATGGCTGCCACAGGAAGGCAGATCCAGCCACAAAGTGATTGCAGCAGTTTAACTTCAGTCACACAGGGAAGAACTTTGGGTTGTGGTGGCCGCTGCTGCCAAAGCAACATTTTAAAAATTCTGCACAGCTGATCAGATCTCCAATAGCCAATCAGGAGCCTTGTTGGGCAAAAGCCCTATCTGGCCACACCTGCTTCCTAAAACACTTGGCAGGCCCCAGAAAAGTGGGTGCCATGGTACCGATGGGCACCATGTTGGGTACCCCCACTCTATCTACTTTCCTCCCACCATGCAGAATTTTATAAATTTCTAGAACAGGGGTGTCAAACATGTGGCCCGTGGGCTGGATCAGGCCCTCGGAGGGCCCCAATCAGACCCGCAAGGCCCTGCCTGTTTCCTACTTCAATTTGCAGTTCTGCTACTGCAGCTGTGTGACGGCTTGCTTTACCAGTCTCTCTCAATCGCACCGGAGAGATGGATAGGCAAAGCTCTCCTGTGCGATTGAGAGAGTCTGGTAAAGAACTGGCTGAGGCTCCTCCCCCTCCTCCTCCTAGGGGGAGGGAAGGAACAGCCAGAACTTGCTTCCTAGCCAGACTGCAGGAGAAAAGGGAAGGATGCCTTTCTTTCCTTCCACTGGCTGAGGCTCCTCCCTGAAGGGAGGGAGGGAATGAGGGAGAGTTTGCTTTGCTGGGCTGCCTTAATCAAGGCATGAGCTTTTGTGTGCCTTGCTACAGTGTGTGTGTGTTTTGCTGGGCTTCTTATCTTCTTATGCCAGGGCTCTCCTGGGTGCAACTGGGTTTCCTCCCTCTTTTCAATGTTTTCATGCCCCCGTGATCCAGTCTTTCCCAGTAATAAAACAACGTGAACTATTTTAGAGGAGGAATAGCAACAAGCCCGTGAAGTGGATTAGACTGAGGGTGTGCGTCCAGACCAAGTTTGTAGGAAGTTGTAGTTATTTCTCTGGGGAAGAGTATAGTTTTATAGACAAACACATGGCCCCCAGTCTGTGTTAGGATGCCTTCTCATGTTCTTGACCAGCACATGAAGCAACTTGTGTACAAAAGGTTGCAATACCCAGCCATTTCATGTTTCCCCCTGGATTCTAGGCTAGGAACACTGAGCATGAGTTTTTTTGTAAAATATGTCAATAAATCAAAAGTAGGTTTGCAGCTTACAGATGCACACCTGAACAGCATACTCAAGATTGCTATTGCACAGACATTTTGATGCGATAATTCAGAGCAGAGGTGTCAGTTAACAGAGACTGCTAAATAGACAAAGAGTGCTAGTGTTTTAATCATGAGTGCTGGTGTTTTAAGCATGTTTTACTTAAAGTTTAAAAAAATCTTTAATTGTGTTTGTCTGTGCCCTTTATAAAGTTTATATCTCCGCTACCTGGCATTACATTTTATGACACACATGGCCCAGCCCAACAAGGTCTCATTTATGTCAGATCTGGCCCTCATAACAAATGAGTCCAACACCCCTGTTCTAGAACGTGCCCATAGCTGTTTCTATGACAGATGGGATCAGGAATGTTGTGTTTTATTTTTACTTTCAAAGATCCTGCATTTTGGATTTTTTTAAAGTTGAAAAGAGCTGAAATGAAGGACCTGGCTGGAGAGAATGGGGGAGAGGCAAAGGGCCATATCAGATTCAGGGCTGTTGGGTTACCATAACTGTGGCTGACCACAGAAATGACTCACACCATAATCTTCATGACATGTTACTTTGCTTTGCTGCCAAACATCACTTTAACTGTTCACAGTGAAGTTATGTCTAATTGTTCATACTGCCTAGAAACCCCCCATGTGTCATCTATGCCCATGGGATGAGCTGGTTATCTGTAGCAACAGGCCATGTGGATTGGCAAACTTCACTGTGCTGCCAATTTCATGCTTATGAGTTTGGCCAAAGTTTGGTAAAAGTAGCTTCCATCCTTTGGCCACATGATACAGATCTCCACATGGAGCAGGGGGTGTACAAGCTAAGCAGCACCCTCGCGGTGTCATCCAAGTCTACCCAAAGAGGGAGGAACCAGAAGATGAATTCCTTTATTCTGTTGACACAGCAAAGGCACATAACCTGATTAAAGTGTTTAGGAACTAACATACTTGATAGTAAAGAAGAGCAACAGAGATAGGGTCCTAACTACATCCCTAGCTGAGAGAGAGGGCAAGAAGACTGAGTGTGGCACTTCTGAGAAGAAGGAAGAAATGATTGCATTTCCTGGAAATTGCCCTAAGAGTAGCAATCTGGAGACAGACAGAGAATGACACTCAACAAGAGAGAGAAGGTGCTGACCTCACTATCCTCTCTAATTGTCCTCTTGCTGGCCCCTGCAGGGTCTTCTATGCTTCTTTGTACATCAGACATTGCCTTTTCCAGCATATTCAAGACGTGGCATAACAGACCCCTGATGGTAGAGGGGTAGCCGTGTTAAGTCTGTTGTAGCAGAATAAAGCAAAAGTCCCTTGGCGACTTTAAGCACTAACAACCTGTATTTCGGCATGAGCTCTCACGGGTCAGAGCTCACTTTTTCAGATGTGATGGAGAGGAAATTATCCAACTTCCATTTCTCCTATGGTATAGCATGGACTCTATCCTCTGAAGGCGCCATTTCCTCCACAGGAGCTGATCTCTGTATAGCTGTAACCAATGTTCCCTCTAAGCTGTGGAGTCTTATGAGCAAACATTCTACTTTGTGAGCTCCTGGCATTAAAGTTGTGAGTGAGCAATTTGGCTACTGCATCAATTAGTTTGCTCTGGAGCCATCCTTCCTGAGCTGAGAGAAAAATGTGTGAGCTGGAGGCTAAAAAATGTGAGCTGGCTCACACTAACTCAGCTTAGAGGGAACACTGGCTGTAACTCCACGAGAGCTGGTAACCAGAGTCATTTGAGGAATAAGATATTTTTCTTTGCTGACCATGAGATGGGGGTGGGGTGGGGGGAGATGGTGGACTTTACCAGCTTGCACCCAGCTTGGAGAAATGTTATTTGGGGTTGGCTACCCCATCAACTTTCTCAAGCTCAGGGGTGGCCAAAGTGCAGCTCGGGAGCTGCATGTAGCTCTTTCACACAGTCCAATTTAATGTTAATAAAATCAAATTTGCATATTTCCCAATAAAAACGTGTGCGTAATATTTGCTAATGTCTTGCCGCTCTCTTCTCAAGCTCAGGGGTGGCCAAAGTGCAGCTCGGGAGCTGCATGTAGCTCTTTCACACAGTCCAAATTAATGTTAATAAAATCAAATTTGCATATTTCCCAATAAAAACGTGTGCGTAATATTTGCTAATGTCACTAACTCATCAGACGTTTATTCTGTGTGGCTGTTACGTTAAGCAAGCTTGGCCACCCCTGCTCAAGATGATGGTGATTGTGTGAACTTAGGCAGATCATGAGAAGGAGGGCAGGAAGGGTTGCCGCAGTGCTTAGTTCTCGTGGCTCTTTCTTACACGCCTAGGGAAATTTCTTACACACCCAGGGATTGCCACTTTGGGGGTCAGGAAGCAATTTATCTCCAGGCCAATTTGGCCAGGGATCTTGGAGGTTTTTTGTCATCTTCTGGGTGTGGAACAGCGGTCACTGGGGGTGTGTGTGGGGAGGTATTTGTGAGTTTCCTGCATTGTGCAAGGGGTTGGACTAGATGACCCTGGAGGTACCTTCCAACTCTAAGATTCTAAGGGATCTTTGCAACAAAGAGAGAAAAAAATCAACTTTATAAGGGCAAGCCTCGTCCTGTACACACACCCACATGCCCATGCGCACACGCATATGTTGCAAACATGCACTCCTGCTGTGGGAACATTTGGCCTGGTTCCCCTCTTTCACGCTTGACCACAAGAATGACTTCCAGCTGTCCTGCTGCCCCTGGATAGGGAGGGGTGGGGTGGGTGGGGGAGGTGGCGACTTTAAGGAGGTTAAAGGTGTCTATCTCTTTTTGACAAATGGCCTTCCCCGAGTAAAAGGCAGAGAATCGAGGCTCTCCACCCCCTGCCACCACCGGAGATCCAGAGCTTTGCCGGAGGAAAGCCTGCCCTCCTACAGAGCCAAAGCATGACAGGAGCAGCTGCAGAGGGTGGAGGGGGCAGGCGGGCAAGGGTCAATCACTCCTGGCCGTCGGGTGGGAAAAGTGAGCTGCCCTATAATCCTAGAAGGAAGCATGGGCTTAGGGCAGAGGGCAGAATGGCCGCTTGCTCGAAATCTTGAGCCGAGGCTGAAAAACACTGGTCTGCAACAGCATCTCTGAGCATATTCAGAGTACCTTGTCCATTGATATCATTCTGCAACTTATATAAAACAGCATTGTTCAGGAGAGTATTCTTATGAAGGTAGTAGGGCCATATTGTAGCAGAATGGTTAGAAAGGAGCTTTTATAAAAGGAATGAGTCTGTGGACTATATTTGCTGTGTATAGTTTGTATTATCTGTTAACATTTCATTCTGTTCCCACTGCACTGTTTTTTACGTATGTAAAACCGTTTGTTTCGCTGTTTTCCCATGGAATTAAATCCAATCACTGGTGACCTGATAAACTTAGGCCTCGGTCACATGGAGAATTTGCCGCGCGAAAGGCACGGATGCTGGGCGGATTTTCGGGGCGCGATCACACCGCAACATCTGGGAAGCGTAGTGGACCCGTGGCCAACCCGTGGCGTGCTGCCGAAGATGCGCAGTTAAAAAGTACCTGCAAAGATCTACTAGCAAATGGTTTGCCACGGGTTGCAGACAGACTTGTTTGGTGTGACTGCGCCGGTGTGCGCCTATTCCCTCTGGCCATCCTCTTTGCAGCACGCGCTGAAGGATGAAACCCTGGTGCACTGCCATCACGTCTGATCGCATAATGGCGGATCAGAATGCGATGGCGCAAATAGCCAAACTCCCCCCCCCCGCGTTTTCCGGCACTTAGCTTGCTATTCCTGTTTGCATCTGTTAACACATCTTCATTATGTTGTACGCTAATTTGCTGTTCAACCTCTGCTTTATATGTATGGACTGGTAAATTCCATTTCATTGTATCTGAGTAAGTGTGCATGTACAAGAAAGCTGGAATAAAACTTTGTTGGTCTTAAAAGAATTCGACACTTTAATGATGGTCTGGGCCTGGCTGGGGCGATGGCACACGTGCCCACAGAGAGGGCTCTGAGTGCCACCTCTGGCACCCGTGCCATAGGTTCGCCACCACTGCTCTAAGGTGTGTGCATGAATGAGCCCAGCCTGGCTTTTTCTCACAATGGTCCTATGAAGTTGGTTAGACTGCATGCCTATTCTGAGGTCAGCCCTCATGGCCCAAGTTGGGATTCAAATTCAAGTCTTCCTCTGTCAAATTCAACACTCTTAACACTGTACTACACTGGCTGATACATCTTAGATGTACTTCTTCAGAGACTCAGTTCCGATTGCCAGTGCAATATTACATACTGAATGTGTCCTAAACCCTGTTCTGGATAGCCCAATCTCGTCAGATCTTGGAAGCTAAGCAGGATCGACCCTAGCTAATATTTGGATGGAAGGCCACCAAGGAATAACAGGGTTGCTATGCAGAGGCAGGCAATGGCAAACCACCCCTGAATGTCTCTTGCCTTGGAAACCCTATTGGTCACTATAAGTCAGTTGCGACTTGATGTCAAAAACAAGCAAACAAATCTCCACCCGTGTCTTCAAAAGCCTAGAGAGAGGGGATTGTTCTCAGAATTAGGCTATGGACAGGTAACTGGGGAGTCAATATGCCATCCTAAACGGAATCATATCCTTCTAAACCCATGGATTTCAATGGACTTAGAAGGGCGGAACTCTGTTTAAGATAGCACTGTTTAATCTGTCCTCCAGATTACTTCTTTACATGGGGAGTGATTAAAATGTGGAATTTGGTACCAAGAGGATGTAGTGATGGCTACAGGAATAAACCGCTTTAAAAGGGGATTAGATAGATTCATGGAGGACAGGTCTATCAGTGGCTACTAGCCATAGTGACTAAAGGGAACATCCACATTCAGAGGCAGTAAACCTCTGAATCCCAGACCCAGGCCGAGTTCAGACTGTCAGTTTGGCCCAATATAGGCACGTTTCACAAACAGATTAAATGGGCCGGTTCACACAGCCACAGCTGTCAGGCGTTCCCCACCCGTACTCAACCCGTCCTATGGCGATTCCCTACCTCATTAAAAAAGTACCAGGTGAAAGCTGGAGCAAACCCTGTAGAACACGTTGATCCCGCTTCCCGGAAGTGTGCACTCTAAAAGCCGCAAACAAGCCGCATAGATAATGTGAACTGGCTGATCCGGCAGGGATGTGCATAAGCGCCCATGTGCAATATGCGCTGGAGCCACCTGCGTCCTTGGCATTCATGGTGACTGACCTCTTGGCCTCACTCTGGCACCAGGAAGGTGCAGTTGATTTCCCTGGAGAGGCAGCAGTGATGTGACCGGATGTGTGCTGCTCTACCGCCCAATGCAGGGCGGGCGCAACGGGATCCTGCCCCAATTGCTGATGCGGTGCTGCACCTATGCACATAGGCACATGTTGCCGGAGTGAAAAAAAGCTGCTTATAGCCGTGCCTCTACCAGGGGCAGGCCAACAGAGTGAACGCTCCCTTGCGCCTCCTCCCCGGTATGCTCCCGCATCAGTAGGTGCAGTGCGACCGGGAATCCCCAGCACAACTTGGTCCGGGTCTTTTTGTCCCGCCTCCCTCGCTCTTCATACTGCCAGTCTGTCCTCAGCCCCAGAAGGCAATGTCAGGGGAAGGCCTTGGCCTCTATGCCCTGTGGTTGGCCCACCAGAGGAACTGGTTGACCACTGTGTGAGACTTGAAGCTGGACTAGATGGACCACTGGTCTGATCTAGCAGGGCTCTTCTTATGTTCTTATGCCCCCAAAGTCCTACCACCTGACACCTCTTCTAAAGGACATCTTCATTCAGCTGCCGTGGAGAGCCCTTGCATTTTGGTTACCGTCCTTGGTAAACTACCATTCCTGTTTGGTTCCCGTTATTTTGCCTTTCTGGGGATGCCTTGCTGTTGTCAGTTTTAAGTATGAGTTACCTTCAGGGTTCATTTCCCTCCTCGCAGGGTCTCTAGAAGTTTAGTCTCTCAGTGGGAAGTGAAGGCAACTTGCCTACAGTGGACGTGTGAATATTTATTATGCCTGTCTCAGTATCTCCTTTGGGTCACTATCTCCCACAGGAAAGGAGGGGGGAAGGTTCTATGACTAGAAGATGTTTCTGGGGAAAAAGGTTATGTAAATCTTACAGTGAATATTAAGGTGGGAGATGGCTCTTACAGAAATTGGCTTCTCTTGTCTTAAACAGATGACAACCTCTAGTAACCTTATACATTACTGTTTTTTATATTCACAATGGAGGCTGACATGGGTATCAGATTCTTCTTCCGGGAAGGCCAAGGGTACCTGATTCCCAGTTCTATTTTGCATCCCAGAGTCTCCACGGGGTGGCCTTAGCCAATGGGCAACAGGCATAGCTGCTTCAGATCCTGAACGGGGGGTGGGGACTGGCCAAGCCCTGCCCCCTCAAAGAAGGGGGGGGAAGAAGGCCCCAGAATTGTTAAGACCAGGGGTCATTTCCTTCGGGAGCGCACAGGAGCAGAGCTCCGGCAGTAAGGAGCCCAGGGGGCAGGCACATGCAACAAGCCCCGCCCCCTGCTCCCAGCAGCCCTCAGTTGGGCCATGAGGAGAAAGAAGGAGCCAGGTAAGTTGCAGAGCCCCCCCCCAGCCCACCTTCAGGTGAGGGCAGATCTGCACGTTCCCCCCCCCCCCAATAGCTAGCACTCCAAAACAGCCCAGTGGAGCCTGAGCGGGGCCTTCTGACACACTTCCGGTGATGTCAGGGTGTGTGGCATATGCAAATAAGTTATGCAAATAAGTTATGCTAATGAGCTCCTGCACCTCTTTTTCTATGAAATGACTCTTGGTTAAGACTGTCCCCGCATATCCATCTCAAGTTTGTAGGATTCTCCAAACAAGAACAGAAAAAAGGGCTTCCTTTAAAAAAAATGTCCTGAAATATTTTTATTCACCTTTCCTCTTTATAAGAACCCACCTTGATAAAGAATTCTGGGGAACTCAAATGCTTGCACTGTGTGTTGCTTCATTTTGATTGGTCTTACTAGAAGAAGAGTAGATTTTTATACCCTGCTTTTCTCTACATCAAAGAGTTTCATAGCGGCTTACAATCTCATTTCCCTTCCTCTCTCTACAAAAGGCTCCTTGTGAGGTACTTGGGGCTGAGAGAGTTCTAAGAAAACTGTGACTGGTCCAAGGTCACACAGCAGGTTTTATCTGGAAGAGTGGGGAATCAAACCTGGTTCTCAAGATTAGAGTCTGCTGTTCATAACCACTATACCACACTGATCAAATGGCATTCCATGGATGTTGATTTTAGCTTTTGCTTTGGCCCTACGAGGCCACCTTCTACTTCCAACTGGACTTAATCAAGACCTAGGTTTCCTGTCTCATTACCAATGCTGATTTCTCCACGCCTACTACCTTTCTGCATATCACACCTAATCCAATCACACCTGCTATTGTCATTTGCCTGCTAATGTCATTTGGCATCTGAAATCACTCCACTTTCCAATATACAGGACAGATGGACTCGCATTCTAGCATGAGTCCAATGGCACGTTTAAGATCTATCTCACATTCTACCTGTATCTGAAGAAGTGAGCAGCAATTCACAAAAGATCATCCCCTGCCCACAAATTTTGTTAGTCTTTAAGGTGGACTCTTTACTCTTTTCTACTGCTACAGAAAGACTAACATGGCTACCCATCTTGATCCACCTCCTACTTGTTGGTGATAATCATGTCATTTTATTTTGTTTAGTCAGTTAATTTATACCCTGCACCATCTCCCCTCAGGAGGTTCTGGTTGGCTTACATTTAAAAATACAATAAATAGAAGTATAATACATATACAAACAAATGCATCAAATAGAACAGTTAAAACATCAACTTGACAACAAATTCCTTGGAGTGTTCAAATGACTGTCCAGCTCCCAAGTTCTTAACATTAACCAAAGGCCACACAAAACAAAGCAGCCTTATATGCTCTAAGGAATGTTGGAAGAGCCAGCAGGGCACGAAATGCCCTGGGGAGCTGATTCCAGAGAGAAGGGGCCACCACTGAAAATGCCCTTGCCTTGGTGGTTGCCATGAAAAGGTTCACCTAATTATTTCTACATGATTGCTCATGCCATGCATCACTTGTGGGCCATTCCCAGGGCTTTAAACTAGATTCAAATCGACCTGTTTCCATCTGGCTCCAAGGGGAATTTGTACTTCCAATGTTGCCATTACTGGAGGGGGAAGAGCAGACCGACCGACCCACCGACCCACCGACCCACCGACCTTCCTTCCTTCCTTCCTATTTGTACTCTGCCTTTTCCCCGGTGGGGCCCCCAGGTGGCTTCCACTGTTCTCTCCTGCATTTAGCCTCTCAACTGAGAGTGTGTGACTGGCCCATGCTTCTTTGGCAGAGTGGGGATTTGAACCTGGGTCTCGCAGATCCTAGTCCCAGCACTCTAGCCACTATGCAACACAGGCTCGTTAGCTGTTTCATTGTCAAGCGGTGCTGTAGCTGGTAGTGAAATGGGAAGTGAGGGACGTGGGGCTTTCAAGGCCATGGGAAGCCCTGGCGATGAGCGGGATGACAGAGGAGCAAGTATGGGGGTAGCAGCAGCAGCAGCGAGCTGTGTGGGAAAAGGGGTCTGTAGGGATGCCAGCCTCCAGGTGGAGCCTGGGGACCCCCCAGAATTACAGCTCATCTCCAGACTACTGAGATCAGTCTCCCTGCAGAAAATGGATGTTTGAAGGGTGGGTTCTATGGCATTCTGGTGGTGGTGGAGGAGGAGGAGAAGAGGAGGAGGAGACTGGATTTATGCCCCACCCTTGACTACCTGAAGGAGTCTCAGAGTGGCTTACAATCTCCTCCCCTCCCCCTCCCCACAACAGACACCCTGTGAGGTAGGTGGGGCTGAGAGAACTGCCCTTGAGAGAATAGCTCTGAGAGAACTGTGACTGACCCAAGGTCACACCAGCAGCTGCATGTGGAGGAGTCTTCCCAGTTTAGAGTCCGCCACTCTTAACCACTACACCAAACTGGCTCTCTCAGTGTACCCCACTCAGGTCCCTTCCCACCCCAGCCTCCACCTCCAAAACTGCAGGACTCTTCAACCTGGATCCAACAGCCCTACCCCTCCATCCCTCACCGGTGGCCAGGGGGGGACCTGGCAGCCCTTGCATCTGTGGGCACCATTTCTGCCTGCTCCCACTCTTCTCTCCGCCCACCTTTTCATGTCCCTGTGTGGTTGCTGCCCAGCAGGGGGTAGGAGAGTGGAGAGAAAGACTCCACCGTCCAACCTTATTTGCTGTAAGCAAGACTTCTCTTATTAGACCACCCCAGGGCATCTGCCAACATGGCTTGTGTGGAGAAACAGCCCAAGACTGCGGAAGGTTTTTCATGTCAAGGATCTTCCATGTGGGCCTTCTGCCCTGTTTTTTTGACTTGGGTGACTAATGAGAAGATGTTCAGCACGTTGTGTTCCCTTATCATGCCTTGTTTGCACCATGTCTTGCCCCAGGTTCCCTCGGCTTCCTTTTCTGGCCAGTGTTTGTGTAATGGGTTTGGCCTCGTAAATCAACGAAGCCATTTGGTTTGAGCCTCTCGGCAGGGAAGAAAAACAGATTGTCAGGTTCAGCTGAAGCTGCCTCGTCCCCTTCTCAGGAGGAGGACTCCTTCCCCCCAGGTGGAGGGTTAGGGAGGTCAGAGGTCACCGGGAAAGCAAGCACCGACCCTTTTGCTCAACTCTTCTGGGCTTCCAACCACAACTTTTACTGGGCCCCTGGCCTGCGAGGGGTGGCCTGCCGGGCACATACAGTTTTGTTATGCCTGCAGAATCAGGACCCCTGCCTCTATAAAGAAGATTTTATTTCCAAATAGACAGGGAACCAAATGAGAAACAACGGGGTTGCAGCAGTTTAGGGTGGCCAATGTTGATTTAAAAAGGGGGGAGGGATAGAGTCAGGCCAGGCTGTGGAGGCACGGTAGCACCAGGGAAATGAGGGCTGGGGGAATCTGGTGAGTTATGGGTCAGGACTGAAGCCTGGATTTACTGGCTTTAGATGTCACATTTTTTTTTAGGATGGACAAACAGATATTGTAAGATGTAAGCCTATGCTCACTGACCAGGGTGTAGCTCTAATGGACATCGAGTTAATTCTGAGTAGACATGCGTAGAATTTCACTGCCTGTGTGGTCAGTTCACATTGGCTGCTGTGGAAACCAGCATGGCAAAACAGAATGAATGGGTCTGATTTACTTATTACAATATTTATACCCTACTCTCCCCTTGCCCCTTACGATTCCAAGAATACAAACAAATAAAAGACACCAAAGCCCACACTGAACCCCCTCCCCAAGAATGTGCCTGCAACAGAAACCTGTTAAAAGTCCTTACAAATAACATGACCTTATAGAGCCTCCTCAAACCTTCTAAAGAAGGTGCCCCCTCCCTTTCTCTGGGAGTCAATTTCATGAAGCAAGGGCCACAATGGAGAAAGAACCGGCTGTAGCAGATGCCAAGCGGGCCACCTTGAGCCGTGGAAATTGGGGGGGGGGGGAACGGGACACCCAGAAGGTTGAAAGTTAGGGTGGCCAAACAGCATCCATTTTGATTGAATACAGTTTCTCATGTGAGCAATGGTGCAAAGAAGAAGAAGAAGAGGAGGAGGAGGAGGAGATTGGATTTATTCCCCGCCCTTCACTACCCAAGGGAGTCTCAGAGTGGCTTACAAACTCCTTTCCCTCCCCCTCCCCACAGCAGACACCCTGTGAGGTGGGTGGGGCTGAGAGAACCCTGACAGAAACTGCTCTTTTTCAAGGACAGCTGTTATCAGAACTATGGCTTGCCCAAGGTCACCCAGCAGGTGCAAGTGGAGGAGTGGGGAATCAAGCCCGGTTCTCCCAGATTAGAGTCCGTGCACTTAACCCCTACACCAAACTGTTGGAGTGCTACAATATAGACAACTAGGGATGTCACCCTCCTAGTGGGACCTGGGGATCCCCTGGAATTACAGCTCATCTTCAGATGACAGAGATCAGTTCCTCTGAGGAGAACGACTGCTTTGGGGGGTGGACTCTATGGCACTGAACCCCACTGGGCTCCCAGTCCTCCCCAGGCTCCATCTCCCAAACTCGAGGAGTTTCTCAAACTGGATCTGGTAATCCTACCCCCCCACCCAATCCCCCACCAGTAGCTATCTTGGGGAGAAGATTAAAAAAAAAAATGGGTGGTAAGTGAACAGCTACAGCAGTTGGGCCTGTTGGATATGTTTATATAAGTTATACTTATGTATTTATATCCCACCTTTCTCCCCACTGGGGACCTTGTGCAGCTGACATCATGTTAGAAATGAAGGACTTTGTGCTGTCTCTTAGCCTCAGACTTCAGAGGGGGTCTATAAGAGAGTCAAAGAGACCAGGAGACCAGGACACTGTTCTATCCTTCCCTTTACTCTCTGATACGATCTCTTTGATGTGTTGATTGCTAGTCTTAGGGAAACTTCCTTCCTTCCAGTCTGACACCTTCTCTCCACACTATGCTAGTCTTCTCCATCTTGGCACCATGAGGGCAGGACATGCTTCCTGCATCTCTATCCATCCTAGCTAGTTAGACTGGATTAGAATCCTATCTCTCCACTATGCTGTCTAGAATGGAGTTCCTTATAATAAAGGATTCATATTAGTTTTGCAAAGAGGCTCTGTGTGTAACTTTGTTTCTTGCCTGCACACACTACCCAGATAAGCTCTGCTGCGTTACGAGCCTTGCGCACTCAGCTAACCCCCAAATAATCCTTCGCATCATTCCCCTCTTCTCCATTTGATCCTTGCAACTACCCTGTGAGGAAGGTTAGTCTGAGAGAGTGTGATTGACCCAAGTTCACCCAGCATGGTCCCATAGCAGAGTGGGGATTTGAACCTGGATAGACATTTTAACCACTACACTGCACTGGGATTTGAACCTGGGTCTCCCAGATCCTGATCAGACATTTTAACCACTACACTGCACTGGCTGGTCCTGTATACATGCAGTCATAAGAACAAAAGAACATAAGAGATGCCAATGTTGGATCAGGCCAAAGGCCCATCCAGTCCAACACTCTGTATCACACAGTGGCCAGAAATACCAGTGCCATCAGGAAGTCCACCAGTGGGGCCAGGACATTAGAAGCCCTCCCACGGTTGACCCCCCCAAGCACCAAGATGACAGAGCATCACCTGCCCCAGAGTCCCTATCTATACCTTGTGGCTAATAGCCACTGATGGATCTCTGCTCCATATGCTTATCTAATTCCCTCTTGAAGCCGTCCATGCTTGTAGCCGCCACCACTTCCTGTGGCAGTGAATTCCAAGTGTTAATCACTCTTTGGGTGAAGAAGTACTTCCTTTTATCCATTCTAACCCGACCGCTCAGCAATTTCATGGAGTGCCCACGAGTTCTTGTATTGTGAGAAAGGGAGAAAAGTACCTCTTTCTCTCCCTGCTCTTTCCCATGCATAATCTTATAAACATCAATCATGTCACCCCTCAGTCGTCATTTCTCCAAGCTAAAGAGCCCTAAGAGCCTTAACCTTTCCTCAGTCAAGTCGCAGCTGACTTAGACTTTCAAGACAAGAGACATTCAGAGGTGGTTTGCCATTGCCTGCCTCCATGTCATGACCCTGGTATTCCTTGGTGGTCTCCCATCCAAATATTAGCCAGGGCCGACCCTGCTTAGCTTCCAAGATCTGACAAGGTCAGGCTAGCCTGGGCAATGCAGGTCAGGGCATGTATACATTATATAGTTTCCGCTTTAACAGGTTGTTCTTTCTAACTATTGATCCAATCTGCTTTCCTAGACTTTCACACCCTACCTTATCTGTTTTCAATCCTTTGGAATCAAAGGTGCTCATTCTCACCGGTCAGTGGATTCAGGCAGGAAAATCTAACAAGTTTCCCCCCCAAAGGTGAAAGCTCTGTCTACTGCTCTCATGGAACTTGCATGCAAGGGGAAGCATTTCAAAGCATCTCTGGAAAATAAATTAAAACAACAAACAAAAAGCCCCCAAATCCCCCTGGTCATAAAAATCCACCCACCAGGAAACACACACCTTTAACCAAAAGACTCAATGTTCTGTGGCACTTTGGAGACTTTACTGGTTTGTGGAGCAACTCAGATTTCAATATGATACTTTTGCAGTGGTTCCTTTTCACTCTTTGCATAAACTTCAGGCTTCCAAGAGAGTCTTTACATTTTAAACATCTCTAGTTCCTCACCACTGACACACACGCTCTTACCTTCTCCCCCTTGAAGCCCCTTTGGCTGGCTTCTGGATCTGGGGCAGAATTTCCTTTTTTCCAAATCCAAAGGCTTGTGTATTTTTTTTTATTGCACAATAAAAATAACTTCAGAGTGCGAGAAGGAAACCTTAAACCTGGGCCTTTTGTGTGTGTGTGTGTGTGTAAGTTTCTCTCCCCCCCTTTTAAAAAAAGTACAGACAATGTTTCTTTAAAAGCCTCCATCTGCAGTTCCCATTAGATGCGCCTCTAAGGTTTCGAGTGATTAATCGTTGTATGTTTGGCTCGGGTCGGAGGGGCTGTGCGTGCGGGTTAAGCCCTCCTTCCCCGCTGCTCTCTCACATTTCTCTTCCTCAGCTTGTCACTCACACTCCAGCGAAAGATCGCAAAAGTGTTTTTCGGGACTTCAGGGCTTCACAGCCAGAAGGCTGCAGGCTCCGGTAGCAACAGATGTGAGTTGCCTCTGCTGAAGTTTATGGAGAATCCGCCCGGTCCAGCTACCGACAAGCCTATGACAGAGAGCAGGCATCAAGCTCTTTGGAGAAGGAACTTCTGCAGAACTTCGCCCTTGGATTTCCCGGTTGACCCCATTGACAGGAAGAGCATCCTGGAGTAGATGGATCCACCTGCCAGCAGCTGTATGAGAAGCGCCCACTCGACTAGCACCACGTTCTGGGAATGCCTGCGGAGCCACCACCCGGAGGCCGGGACAGCCACTGGGCCGCACCACTACCCACAAGCCCCCTTTTCCTTCCACCCCAAACCAGACTTCGGTGCTTATGTGGACTTTTCCACCTCCTGCCTGGCTGCTGCCCCCCAAAGCCTTCCCCGGGAGGAGCGAGCTTTTGATGAGCATCACCCCGCTTTCCAGCATCCCGCCACCTGGCACTTCACCGCATCCGAGGGCAGGCGGCGGCTCCCTGCTGTTTTTTTGGGGTGGGGAGAACCAGAGAACGGCAGCCCCCACTTGGTGGATTCTGCTGTGGGTACCAGCGAAGATTATGGCCTGGTGAGGAATACTTCAAGGGACGCGGAGAAGAAATCCTGCAGGAGGAAAAAGGGCAATGCAGGTAAGTGGAGCTTAGTAGAGCTCTCAGACTCACTGTTTTGAGGGTGACTAGCAGTGTTCACTCTAAGCTGAGTTAGTGTGAGCTAGCTCACAGTTTTTTAGCCTCCGGCTCACACATTTTTGTCTCAGCTCAGGAAGGAGGGCTCCAGAGCAAACAAATTTATGCAGTAGCCAAATTGCTCGCTCACAACTTTAATGCAAGTAGCTCACAAAGTAGAATTTTTACTCACAAGACTCCACAGCTTAGAGGGAACATTGGTGACTAGGGTGGCTGAAGGTAGTGGCGTAGTGGCTGATGTCTTGGACTAGGAGCTGGGAGGCCTGGGTTCGAATCCCCACTCTTCCATGGGACCTTGCTGGGTCACCTCGGGCCAGTCACACACTCTCAGTGTAACCTACCTCGCAGGGTTGTTGTGAGGGTAAAATGCAGGTGAGGAGAACAATATAAGCCGCTGTGGGTCCCCACTGGGGTGAAAGGCGGGGTATAAATGAAGTAAAACAAAATCTGAACAAACGAATTTAAAAGTCACGGTATTCTGGGAACTGTGGTTATACGAAAGAGATTCTACCACAATCAAATATTGCAGAAATGGGGATGGGTCTCTTTAGGAGAGCTGCAACGTATGCTTTGGAATAAGGGCCTTTGGCATTGCAGATGGTATTGCGCATTATGGAGTTGATTCATTTACCATTGCATACAAAAATCTAAGACATAAAAATAACAACTAGCTTGCAAACGTCCCTTTGAACGAAGTGGAGGCAGCAAGGGATGCTGGTGTTTCGAGTTAGTTATGATAGGGACACCCCTGACGCCATTCGTAGGTGCGATGGTCGTCAGTTCATGGTAGGTCCATATAGGGTAGGCTGGTTGCAAACCATAGATGCTGAGTTTCCATTAACTGTCAATACAATCTCAGCTTCCCCCAATCAGTAACAACAGTAACAGAACAATCCATTCCTCCATCAGTTCCATTGCTTACCCCCTCCTCTTGTGGGACAGGACCGGAGTCCTGGTTCCTAAGGGAGGGATCAGAGTGGGGCAGGCAAACGGAAGAAGAACGAGGAAGGGGAAATTGTTGTTTCATCACCACCCCCAGCCTTGTGAGTTTTAAAGGGAAATCATCTCTTCCAGCCACTTTAACTGTATCATGCACACCTGACAGTTATTTATTTTTTTCCCCCAATTTATACCCCGGCCGCCCCACCAAGGCAGGCTCAGGGCGGCTTAGTAAAGGTAAAGGTTCCCTTGCTCGAAAGCCAGTCGAGTCCGACTCTAGGGTTGCGGTGCTCATCTCCGTTTCAAAGCCGAAGAGCCAGCGCTGTCCGAAGACTTTTCCGTGGTCATGTGGCCGGCATGACTAAACACCAAGGCAAACGGAACGCTGTTACCTTCCCACAATTTCTTGCTTTCGAACTGCTAGGTTGGCAGGAGCTGGAACTAGAGACAGGAGCTCACTCCGTCATGCGGCAAGTCAGGTCTCGAACTGCTTTGGGCGGCTTACATAAAAGTAAATTCATAAATAACAATTAAATGACCATAAAAAACATCTAAAAACAGTTCCTTATAAAACAGTGCAGTATCATAAAGTGCTAGCAGTGTTGTTTCATAGTGATGGCGTTACCATATGAGCGCACCCAATAGATTATCTAGATGTGCAGCTCACTGATCTTTCCCAGATATAATCGGCTGTCAATAGCAAACCAAGGGCCAGGGCTCTGTAAATTCCAGTTGTTGTTGATAATGGTGGCGGCTCCTAATTGAAGGCCTGGTGGAAGATCTCCATCTTGCGGGCCCTGCAGAACTTTAAATGGTCCCACAGGGCCCTGATCTCTTCCGGGAGCTCATTCCACCGGTATGGAGCCACCACCGAAAAAGCCCTGGCCCTGGTTGCAGCCAGTCTGGCATCCTAGGGGCCCGGGAGGGCCGGTCTGTTTTGTGACCCTGATCGTAGTTAAATCTGACTCAAAGCTACTCTTGTATGTGGAAACTCTACCCTAACTCGAGATGTGTTTAGGAATGGTCACTCCACAGTTAGAAGAGGAGACATTCTTTTCTGTTTCATATGTGCCAGGGGTGATGTAAATAGGGTATGGAACCGAGTCTAGGCAAACGCCAGCTGAAATTAAAACCTGGATCTTTTTTGGCACAGCGAATTTTATTAGGGGTGGTTGAGACTCTTCCAATCTGTATCCTCATCAGATATATAAGAAACACTGCTGCTTCCACACAGGAGCAATTCCCTGTTTTGCTCTCATTGCTGCCAGGCCCAGAACAAGCTCATTTTGCATATCAAATTGCACCCCCCCCCAATACTTTCATAATAGCTGTTTTGGTAAAAAGGTGAATACACAAATCACAAAAACGATAGCACAACGTTGATGTGAATCATGAGATCTGCATACACGATTAGCTATTGCTCAAGTGAACATTTAACTTACTATTTAGAAATACAAAATTAAACAGCATTGTCTGTGACCGTTTTTTTACCATTGCATTTTCCCCAGTCAATGTCATTTTCAGTGACATTGACACGACCAAAATTAATAGGTTTTTATTTGTAAAGTCCAGGGCTCTTTTTGTAGAAAAAGCCCAGCAGGAACTCATTAGCATAATAGGCCACACCCAACAGCAGGAACTCATTAGCATATTGGGCCACACCCCTGACAGCACAGCTCATTAGCACATTAGGCCACACACCCCGTGGTACCAGAAGTGTGGTTATCCAGCCACACCCACCTTTTGCTTGTTATTCTGTTTACCTTGTTTGTTTTCAAATCCCAGGGCTTTTTTGTAGCAGGAACTCATTTGTATGTTAGGCCACACACCCCTAATGTAGCCAATCCTAATGAGTTTCTGCTGTTGGTTGTCGCCTATTATGCTAATGAGTTCCTGCTGGGCGTGGCCAACTTGGGAACCAGCCGGAAGCAGGCGCTCTTGCCTCACTTGCCCTGCCCTTGCCACAGCTCTAGTTGCGGATGTGAACACCGAGGCCTTTGCCATGGGATGTTTCATGGGGTTTCCCCTTGTGCTTTCCTCTTGCATTCAGCATCTTCCCTATCCCTTGCTTCTTGACATTTAAAAAAAAAATTGTATGAGGACTTTTACTACAGTGGCAGGTGTGACTGAAAGAAGATGGCACCCGATGTGGGTGGGGAGTTGCAGAGATCCACACCTTCCCACCCACACTTTCCCTAAGCACACTTTGGGTATGGTCTTGCAGGAAGGATTGTACCAAAGTCGGTCTTAGGAAGCACATGGCGAAGCAGGGGGTAACCCTGAAGGTGGATGGTTGCCCCGCAACGTCGTGGAGAAAAGCTCCCAAAACGAACTGCTGCAGTTTGATGTCGGTGGGGATGCATAGAGGAAAACTTCCATGTGGAAGCAACCTCTGCTTTCCGGGATGCCAGCCTCCAGGTGGGACCTGGGGATCCCCTGGAATTGCAGCTCAGCTACAGATTACAGAGATCAGATCCCCTGGAGAAAATGGATGCTCTGGAGGGTGGGCTGTGCCCCACTGAAGTCCCTGTCCTCCCTGGGCTCCATCCCCAAATCTCCAGGACTTTCCCAACCTGGATCTGGCAACCTTACCCTTCCCCATCCCCTGTTGGTGGCCCGGGTGGCCTAGCAACCCTCGTTTCCACTGATTCCTAGATTATTTGTTAGGTTAGACAGGACCGAAAAAGATTATATTTCTTAAACTCTTGATTCACTGCTGAACTTTGGATAAGAGTCAGGGAGAGATCCTTGGCCCTTCTGTGCTGGGGGGACAGAGCTTAAGGTCTAGTCTGCATATCCCTTCTTGATCTTGCAAACCCCCCCCCAGTCCTTCTCCCAGTCCTTTACATCCCCAAATGGGGGCCTTAAATGCTTGCCAGCTTCTTTCACCATGAGGCTTGATTTGATTAAAAGATTTATAGACCACACTTTCACTCTACGCCCTCCCAAAATAGTTTACAACATAAGTTAATCATCAGCCTGGTTAAAATATATCTCCCCCCGCAAACACACAGTCTCAGAAATAAGCAGGTCAGTCAGAGGTCATTTTGGGGGGGATCGCAGTTCCCCTGGGTGAGGTACGGGGGGCAGGGCACGTGACGAAGCCCCGCCCCCTGCTTCCGGCCGCCCCGCTTCCGGCCCTCATTCAGCCAGGAGGAGGCAGGAGAAGAGGGAGGGTAAGTTGCTTCCTCCCTGCCTCTCCCCACCCCTGCCTGCCTGGGGCCAGGGAGGGCCTTCACGGGGCTTCCTTGCACTCCCGCCGGCCTTGCAGGTCCACAGCCGGGCCCCTCATGGGCGGCCGGGACCGTTGGGGGCAGGGGTGGTGGTGGCCTTATGACACATTTCCGGTGATGTCGGTGTGTGGCCTTATGACACACTTCCGGTGATGTCAGGGGGTGTGGCCTTATGACACACTTCTGGTGATGTCAGGGGGTGTGGCATATGCTAATGAGTTATGCTAATGAGTTCCCCTAGCTCTTTTTCTACGAAACGACCCCTGAGGTCAGTTGTTTATAGCCATGTTGGCCCAAAAACAAAGTCCCCAAAGCCAAGAACACAATCCGTGGAGTCCCTCTTATCAGGATGGATCCAGTGACTCATCACTCCACGCACCCGACAAGCTCAGCAGATGGTGAACGTGTCCTGGTGAGCTCGAAAACTTGCCCTGCTATGTGACATTGAATTGCTTCTTCCACACAGGAACTTTGTGGACACCGGAACCTTAAAAGTAAAAAAAAAAGTCAAGAGGACAGGAGAAGCATCCCAGGATGCTAGAACTGCCAGTCCTGGGTTGGGAAATTCCAGGAGATTTGGGAGCAAAGCCTGGGGATCCTGGGATTTGGGGTGGGGAGTGGAGGAAGCTCAGCTGGGATGTTATCACCATAGACTCAGACCTCCAAAGCTGCCAGTTCTTCCCCGGGGAAGAACTCTGTAGCCTAGAGATCGGTTGTCATCTGAGAGAACTCCAGGCCCTAGCTGGAGGATGGCAACCCTGACCCCCTCATATAGGGTTTCCAACCTCCAGGTGGGGCCTGGTGATCTTGCGCTTTTAGAAAAAGAAGAAGAAGAAGAAGAAGAAGAAGAGGAGGAGGAGGAGGAGGAGGAGATTGGATTTATTCCCCACCCTTCACTACCCAAAGGAGTCTCAGAGCAGCTTACAAACTCCTTTCCCTTCCCCTCCCCACAACAGACACCCTGTGAGGTAGGTGGGGGAGAGCTCTTGACAGAAACTGCTCTTTTTCAAGGACAGCTGTGCCAGAGCTTGTGACTGACCCAAGGTCATCCAGCAGGTGCAAGTGGAGGAGTGGGGAATCAAACCCGGTTCTCCCAGATTAGAGTCCACGCACTTAACCACTACACCAAACTGGCAATTGATGTCTAGACTTACAGAGATTGGTCCCTCTGGAGAAAATGGCTGCCTTGGCGGGTGGACTCGATGGCATTAAACCATGCTGAGGTCCCGCCCTTCCCCAGACCCTGCCCTCTGTAGACTCCACTCCTCATATCTCCAGGTATTTCCCAGCTTGGAGCTGGCAGCCCAACCCCCCACCCTGGGCCTGGCAAGTGTCTCAAGCTCTGTGCCGTTAGAGTCGTCTTTCTCTGTCAAACAGCTGTTTTCTAATCACCTGCACAAACTGGCCCTCTCCTCCAGCTGGCCTTTTCAAACAAAAGGAGAGGTAGCAGGTGTTGTTGGGAAAGGGCAAGGCAATGTCTGGTGTAGAGAGAAGAGAAGAGAAGAGAAGAGAAGAGAAGAGAAGAGAAGAGAAGAGAAGAGAAGAGAAGAGAAAGCAAGGAGACACTTAGATAGGATGGTGAGGTCAGACCC
>NW_015173694.1:192752-195320 GCF_001447785.1 Gekko japonicus | reverse complement strand
AAAAGGAGAGGTAGCAGGTGTTGTTGGAAAAGGGCAAGGCAATGTCTGGTGTAGAGAGAGGAGAAGAGAAGAAGAAGAGAAGACCCTGCAGGGGGCAGCAAGAAGACACTTAGATAGGATGGTGAGGTCAGCACCTTCTCAGCCAGTTTGGTGGTGTAGTGGCTGAGAGTGGCAGACTCTAATCTGAAGAACCGGGTTTGATTCCCCACTTTCCCACATGAAGCCAGCTGGGTGACCTTGGGTCAGTCCCAGTTCTTTCAGAACTCTCTCAGAGCCACCAACCTCACAGGGTGTCTGTTGTGGGGAGAGGAAGGGAATTGTAAGCTGCTCTGAGACTCCTTTGGGTAGTGAAAAGTGAGGTATAAAAACCAACTCCTCCTTCTTTTTCTTTTTCCTCCTCTTCTTCTTCTCCTCCTCCCCCTTAAGTGTTAAGTGTGATTCCTTGTCTGTCTCCAGGTTGCTACTTTCAGGGCAATTTCCCCCTTCTTCTTGGAAGTGCCAAACTCAGTCTTCTTGGCATGACTAAACACCAAGGCGCACGGAACGCTGTTACCTTCCCACCGAAGTGGTACCTATTTATCTACTTGCAATTTCTTGCTTTCGAACTGCTAGGTTGGCAGGAGCTAGAACTAGAGACGGGAGCTCACTCCGTCATGCGACAACTTGGGTCTCAAACTGCTGAAGTACTGACCTTCCACAGCCTGCAGTTCAGCGTCTTAACCACTTGAGCCACCGCAGCTCCTTTAGCTACCCTTTAATCAGGCTGTGCACGGCTGCTGTGTTAACTACTCTGCCAACATGTGCCTCCCTCAGAAGTGGTGGGATCTGACGGCTGGTCCTTACAGAGGCAATAGAATGTGGCTGGCATGACTAAACACCAAGGTGCACGGAACGCTGTTACCTTCCCACCGAAGTGGTACCTATTTATCTACTTGCAGTTTCTTGCTTTCGAACTGCTAGGTTGGCAGGAGCTGGAACTAGAGATGGGAGCTCACTCTGTCATGCAGCAACTTGGGTCTCGAACTGCTGAGCTACTGACCTTCCACAGCCTGCAGTTCAGCGTCTTAACCACTTGAGCCACCACAGCTCCTTTATCTACGCTTTAATCAGGCTGTGCACGGCTGCTGTGTTAATTACTCTGCCAACGTGTGCCTCCCTCAGAAGTGGTGGGATCTGACGGCTGGTCCTTTCAGAGGCAATAGATTTCCTCATCTCCATGGACCTCTTGTGGAAGCCCTTAGCAGCAAAGGGCTGGCTTTCTTCCCTGAGACTTCTGCTTGAAGGCTAAGCAGTTTTGGAATAAAACGTAGGCAGTCTTTTTTAGAAGATCTGAAAGCTAGATAGCGGGAACATATGGATTGCTTAATCCAGGCTTGAGTCACAGGCCAGGAGAATACTGCCAACAGCCCCCGCATGAGGCCCAAAACATTTGGGCTCCAATGATTGTTTTCTTTCGACAGGAATCTCAGCCCTGCTTTCTGCTAGAATAGCATGGTCACCAGCTCCGGGTTGGGAAGTCCTTGGAGATCTGGGGGTCAGGCCTGGGGAGGGCTGGGTTAGTTGGGGCAGGGGAGGGACCCCAGTGGGATACAATGGCCCAGAGTCTGCCCTTAGGATGTGTTTCCAGAGGAATAATGGATCAGGCTTCTGGGATAAACTTAAATAAAAAGGATTTATTTGAAGAGGAACAAAACTAGAGGTTGGTTATTATGTAACTGACTGAGAATACGGTTCTTGTAACTATATTTGTCAACTGTATCACACACACTGTGAGTTTTAGTGCTGACAGGAATCTCTTTACTTAGGCAACCACACAGTTTAATCTCTGGGTAAATTTAACTTCTTCAAGAACTTTAAAGATTCACTATTGAAGATATATGCTGAGCTCTCTCTCTCAGATACCACACAGAACAAAATCTCTCACAGAGACCCTTATATTTTCCACAGAAAAACTTCTCACATAGAGATCAGCACTCAAACTCATATCAACTGCTTTTTACACAGCACTCTCTGCTGACTGACTAACTGTTAAAACCTTAACTGTCATACCTAACAGACACTCTTGACTGACATACATATCTTCCACACAGCATCAATTCCAAACCCCCTCCCCCTCTCTGTCACTCACCAATCACACCACTTGCCTGAGTCCAGCATTCTAGATCATCATCACACAGCAATATAAACCAAACTTTTAAAGACACACACACACAAAAACATGAAATCGTTACAGGCTCCAATGACTGTTTTCTTTCGATGGGAATCTCAGCCCTGCTTTCTGCTAGAAGAGCATGGTCACCAGCTCTGGGTTGGGAAATCCTTGGAGGTCTGGGGGTCAGGCCTGGGGAGGCCTGGGTTAGTTGGGGCAGGGGAGGGACCCCAGTGGGATACAATGGCCCAGAGTCTGCCCTTAGGGTTCCCAAGTGTATCTTCGTCGGGAGCGGGGGGCTCCCGACTGGCGTCTTGTGCGCGGCGCAAGTGCCAGAAGTGACGGGAGGATGCCAGGCACGCTGGGGCGGGGCCACAGCCATACAAAGGAAAACCATAGAGTTTTCCCTTGTATGGCCT
>NW_015173694.1:170043-192586 GCF_001447785.1 Gekko japonicus | reverse complement strand
CGTGTTAGAACAAAACACACAATACTGTTATGCTACTATATCTTCATATATTGATATAAATAGTATACTTGAATACAATAGAGACCCTATGTTATTCATTATTGTACAAAAACCTAAAGAACATCTATCTAGTGGAAAAGTCCACAGCTACAAAGACAGGTTTCAGTGCTGTAGACTGTCTTGCTTTCTGATGAGAGACTGATGAGAGACGCAGCAGTCGGCAGTGATGAAAGATGCAGCAGGCTGTTATGCTTTCCAAAAAGAGATACAGCAAGCATCAAAGCGACACGCCTCCCAGGCAAAAATTGCGTGTTTCGAGAGAGTCTTCTTCAGGCAAAATTATTTTTCCTGGAACCAAAGCTCACCATGCTACAGTGCACAAGTCAAGTTCTGGAGAACCGGAGAAGCCCTCTGTAGAGCTGATTCTGAAAATCAGTTGTCATTCCAGACCTCCAGACCCCCTCTGGAGGCTGGCAATCCTACTCATTCAGGCACCACTCATGGGGGAATCAGGTTCCCGGCTGGAGGCGCTAGCCTCATGATCACCCAAACGATTGGTGGGCCTCCAATGGGTGGGAAGTGCTGGTGTGAGTCAAAATATAGCCAATGGGTCTCAGAATCCCCCTTCTCACTGCATGACCTGGACCTGGTGACTTCCCAGGTGTCAGAATTGGTCAGGCCTCGCTAGGGAAGCAGAGGCTTAGAAGAGGGGCCTAGGGGGTCATGTGGTTTTTATAAGAGGGTAGGTAGTTTTTTGGATAAGTTGGTCCCAAGCTGTGTAGGGCTTTAAAGGTCCACACCAGCCCCTTGGGTTGTGCCTGGAAACAGCCAGGGTGTCATTGTAGATGGGCCAAGGCTGGAGTGATACGGTGCTAACATTTTGTAGAACCTTCCGGTGTTTTGTCATTAGGAAGCCATTTTGTGGTGGCTCCGCCAACCTGTTCTCAAAATTCCAAAAACACCTGCTGATTCAACAAAGTTGGGAACTCCCAGTGTACACAGGATCATACAGGGATACAGATTTGTTGGAAAAAGGAAAAAATCTTCTCTGCTCCCAGGAAAACGTTTTTTTTTAAAAAAAATCTGTTATATTCTTACAGTAAACTCAACACACATGGCTCAGCTCTGCACACGCAGCTGGGAACGTAGCTGGGCTCCCATAACCTGTTGGGGTTTTCTTAATTTTAAAGTAAATCAGCAGAGTATTAAAGAGGCAGAGTCCATGGTGTGCTTAAAATAATAAAAGTTTACTACAACCTAGCATGGGGAAAAGGTACATGGGATGTAAAATAACAAAGCGCTAATGATCCTACATCCTTACAGCTAGACTGAAAATGGCAGAAGAGAGACGAAGACTAACTTCTTCTTGCTCAGAACAAGGAACCATAAAATGCTAATACTTGGCACTCTGGTCTCCAATCAGAACAACAAACTAGATCTGAAGTTGCCGGGCTTTCTAACTCTCTAAACAGATTGGTTACAAACAAACATGTGACTTAACAAACATCATTAACCCAGTAAATACTGAAGAAGTGTTTTAACTTGTAACACCCAACAAGATTTCTTAAGGTACATGTGTTCCAGGTCATGAAAGGTTTCTCAGTGTTACCACCATCGTGGGTTCCCTCCCCAATCAACAGAGCATATGTGCACCAGCCTGTGCATATAATAATATTTCACTTTAAAAACAAAACAAAAAAACCCTGAAGATGCATCCATGAAACTGGCCAGGCTTTTCATGAGTATATACATTTTGATTCAAAGTTCAAAGTTCAAAGAGCGAGGGAAATGTACGGGCTGCCAGATGCCCATGGAATTGGGTACAGTGATTGCTATACTCCCGCCCTGCACTTTACAAGTCTCTCCCAGGCTTTCTTTTCCTAAGACTCCTGCTGTTCAAAGCTCACCTCAATAGGTTGCTTGCCTCATTGAACAGGAACCAAGAGGAAGTCCATAATGTGATTAAGTAGGAACCGTCCAGCCTTCTGAACAACCCCAAAGCAATGATGAAGCAAACTTCCATATTCCTTCCAGCTCTGTCCTCTTTGTCTCTTTTTTGTCCTTTCCCATGCCGTTACAAGGAGGAATGTACTGGCTGAACATTTCTCCTTATAACTCCCCAATGAAAAGGGTTCAAGACATTTCCACCATTTCCACCACCCCCCCAATTCAAAACTGGGAACAAGTGCATTGTTGCAATAAATCTTTATAACACTACAGAGTGAAAGCTATGACTGATTTTTTAAAAGGCTGGGAAAGCCCTCTCCTGGTATGGGTGGTTTCGGGGGGAATGGTGGTCATGGAGGGCTGAGGCAAGGAAAATACAGGGGAGAGTTCCATGTGGAATCATCTCCATGTGGAAGCTGTCCTGAAGGAGCTGTGGGAAAGCAGGAACAGGAAAGGAAAATAATTGGGTGGGTGAGAGAAATGGAAAAATAGGTAGCTGGTTAATCTGCAGGCTTCCAGTAGATGCTATGTCTTTGGAACACCCATTTTATACTATCTCCCATCAAGTTTGGTGTTCCTATATAACAAAGAGTCTTGTGACATCTTGAAAACTCAAATATGGATTGTGGCATAAGTTTTCATGAGCCTGAGCTGACATTTTGTCAGATACATGCAGCATTACATTCAGTTAGCAGATACATATACGCACAGAAAAGGGAGAGGGTGACTACAAAGATATGGATTGTGGCATAAGTTTTCATGAGCCCGAGCTGACGTTTTGTCAGATACATGCAGCGTTACATTCAGTTAGCAGATATATATACACACAAGACTAGTTACAGAAAAGGGAGAGGGTGACTACAAAGAGAAGTCAGGAGGCTCAGTCTTCTAGGGGTACATCTACAGGGCAACAATTCTGCATGTTGCAAGGCGACATTGCCCCCCCACCCAGGACTTTTTCAGGACTTTAAAAACATGTCACATCACTATAGCATTATGCTTATGCTGATATGTCAGTTCCCCATTTAATTTACAGAAACATGTCAATTACATTGCTCAATAGGTCAGTTACATTGGTAGCTGATATTTTGCTATGGCTTAAACTTGCTAGCTGATTTGTTAATTATTGATTTATTTTTTAAAAGCTGGAAGAGGATGGTGACTGCCAGGGACAGAGGCGAGGGAAATGGTGGTGATCCCATGCTGAATAATGCACTTTCAACCCACTTTTAATAGGCTTCAGTGATCAATTGTGAGTGAACTTTGCTGTCCCACATACTAAAATCCAGTTGCAAAGTGCATGGAAACCAGATTGAAAGAGCAGTATTCAGCGTGTGTGAAAGGGCCTCTTGTGACTGGGGCCTGCAAAAATATGCACTTTCATGTCCACACAGTGTGCAAAGGTACAAAGGTACCAAACCAGCAGGGGAATACACTGCTTTCCCTGTTCGCTCTGTTGATTATCATCCTGTAAATGTTCTCTCTGCATGCAAGATGATTTGGGAGGGAAAGGGTTAAGAGAATTCTCTCACTAGAAGAGGAACCAAAAACATTGAGACAAAAAAAGAAACTAAAATATAGCTATGCACATAGTGCCAATAGACAAATTATCATATATAATGTAATAATACATTCAAAAGTGCTAAACTATCATTTAAAAACCACATTCCAATGGTTTTGCAGCTGGCCACACCCTCTCATCAGTTACATGTTGAGCCTCTTTGGCCCTTGCTTGCCTTCTGTTCCACCTTATATAGGACCTCTCTCCTTCTCTCTCTCCCACCTGGGTTTGGAGCTGTAGCTGTATCAAGTTAACCATGGAGATTCACTGCCGCAAGAGGTGGTGGCGGCTACAAGCATGGACAGTTTCAAGAGGGAATTAGATAAGCATATGGAGCAGAGGTCCATCAGTGGCTATTAGCCACACGGTATAGATAGGAACTCTCAGGATGGGGTAAGGGATGCCTTGTATTCTTGGTGCTTGGGGGGGCAACAGTGGGAGGGCTTATAGTGTCCTGGCCCCACTGATGGACCTCCTGATGGCACCTGGTATTTTTTACCACTGTGTGTCACAGTGTTGGACTAGATGGGCCATTGGCCTGATCCAACATTGGCTTCTGTTATGTTCTTATGTTAAGTTAATCTGTTCACAATAGGTTAAATGTACCTACATGAATATGTCATGTAAGACGTGCTTCTATTTTTGTAAGTAAAATTTCTTTCTCTTGTTACCCCTGGAGTCAGTTCATCTTTGTAGTTTGTTTGAACAGAATTTTCTCTTAACAGAGAAACATGGAAGATCAGGGATACTGCGTAAAGCTTCCATGCTTCCAAGGCAATCGATCTATTTACATCTAACCCAATACCTGGTGTGGTTAGGTCCTGCAAAATGTGCAATTTTCTGTCCATGCAGCGTTCAAAGGTACAAAGGTACCAAACCAGCAGGGCAGGGAATATGCTGCTTTCTCCATTTGCTCTGTTGATTACCATCTTCTCTCAGAGATTAACTAGAGGATAGAGGAAACAGGAGTAAAGTTTATTTCATTGGCACTAGAACTTTGTGACAAAAGTCTTGAAGCCATCACGAACAATGTTCCCTCTAAGCTGTGGAGTCAGTTTATTTCATTGGCACTAGAACTTTGTGACAAAAGTCTTGAAGCCATCACGACAGATTGATTTTAATATGTAAAGCTATTCTAAAATTTCACTGTTGTAACCTTTTGTTGTGTGACTCTTCTGGGGGGTTTTGATTTGTGTTTCTATACGTATTGCGGTTTACTCCATCTGTAAATTCGTTGAACAGCTTGGGGAAGTCTGAGAGACTGTTTGGCTTTATGGACAATTTTACTGAGAATAAAGAATGATTCAGGGATGAAGTTATCGGGATGCCTCAAAAAAGGAAGAAAGAAAGAAACAGGAGCAAAAGTTCCCTATGGAAGCAACCTGGGGCAAAGTTGAGTCGTGTTACATTTCAGTACAAATGAAAAGGAGATCTAATCAAAATCTAGATGATCTATCAGGATGGATGTGTGGAGACCACCCCCAATGGCTGATGAGCTGGCAAAGCAAGCCAGTGTGGTATGGTGGATAAGAGTGCTGGACTAGTATCTGAGACACCCAGGTTCAAATCCTCACTTGTGCTATGGAAGCTGGCTGGGTGATCCGGGGCCAGCCCAGTCACACTCTCTCAGCCTAACCTACCTCACAGGGTTGTTGTGAGGATAAAATGGAGGAGAGAAGAATGATGTAAGCTGCTTTGGGTCCCCATTGGGGAAGAAGGTGGGGTAAATACGATGAATAATGTACTTAAACCTGTAAGAAGAGACAACTGTTCTCCATACAGACTTTCCCGCCTCCAGTCCCTGGTGTGTTCTAGTCTGACAGTGCCAAACTGGTATACAAGATCCAATTCATCCCGTTCTTGTGGAATGCTGCCTTTGAAACTTATCTGGCTATTTTGAAGTCTGTTATGGAGCAATCAGGACGTTTCAAAATTCTCTTGCTGGGGTTTTGTATGAGAATACTTTTTGGCCTCTTCCTTCTCTTGTAGAAAGCCAGAACACAGGCAGTAGTGGGAGCACCACAAAAGCAGAAGCCAGCAGCTCCAAAGCACGGAAAGAGCGCACGGCCTTCACCAAGGAACAGCTGCGGGAGCTGGAGGCGGAATTCGCACACCACAACTATCTGACGCGGCTCCGGAGATATGAGATCGCGGTGAACCTGGACTTGACTGAAAGACAGGTAAATCTCCTTGTCCGTGGCCAAGCTAGGTCCATTGCTGTACCCCTTGGGGCCTTTTCTGCTTTAGATGATACACTGTGCTGTAGTGCCGAACAGATTTTCCTGTGAACCAGGAGGCCCTTGGTTCAAATCAAACAGAGAGGTAGTGTTGAATAGTAGCTAGAGTGCAGAATAGGATCTGGGAGAACCAGGTTCAAATCCCTGTTCTGCCATGGGAGCTCGCTGGGTGACCTTGGTCCAGTCACATGCTCTCAGCCTAACCTACCTCACAGGGCTGTTGTGAGGATCAAATGGAGAGGGGAGAATGTTGTAAGCCGCTAGAGGTCTGCAGCGGGGAGAAAAGTGGGATATAAATGAAGTAACTACAAATCCCAGCTCTACCATAAACTCACAAGGTTGCCTTAGGCAAACCCCTCTCCCTGCATCCCCCCACAGGCAATAAAGAGGAAATAATCATGGCTTACCTTGCAGGGCTGTTGTAATGATTACAAGATGATGCATTAGAGGGCCTAACACCTGAAAGCGTTACACAGAACTTTCCCCCCAGTGGTGGCACTGACATTATGGAATGCCTTCTCCCCTTGAAGCCTGATTGGTTCCCTCCGTTGCAGCTTTCAGAAAGGTTGACCAATCATATTCGGACAAGCTTTTGGTTTAATTTGCAACTGAATGTTTGTGGGTGTTTTTTTAAAAAAGGTGGTTATTGCACGGAGGCAGGGATGTGAGGCCAGTGTACTTGGGTACACTCTCCTTCTGTTCTCATTGACTGAACACATGGAGGAATCATGTGTACAGGGCTGGTGAGTCAGAGTATTGGTCTATCAAGGGAAGTCTTGTCTACCCTGACGGCCAGCAGCTCTCAGCGCGAGCACTTCGGTCCGGGACCCAACATCTCCTGGCAATGCCAGGCCCCAAAGAGGCCAGGCTGGCCACTACCAGGGCCAGGGCTTTCTCGGTGGCGGCTCCTATCTGGTGGAATGAGCTCCCGGAGGAGATCCGGGCCCTGCGGGACCTTGTGCAGTTCCGCAGGGCCTGTAAGACGGAGCTCTTCCACCAGGCGCATGAGTAAGAGCCACCACTACCATCATCATCATTCCATCTTCACCTGGCCCCAGATGAGGGAACATCAGTGCTTCACTGGAGCAGACGATGCTGAACAGTTGAAATATGCCATCTTTGAAATTTCATGTTGAACATCTTGAGCACTTTAGTCAATAACTTGTTAAGAATGTTTTATACTGTTGGGATTTTAAATGGTTTTAGTTATGTTTTATATTGGCATTTGCCCCTATGTAAGCCGCCCTGAGCCCGCATTGCGGGGAGGGCGGGGTATAAATTGAATTACATAAAATAAATTTAAAAAAGGTCAGTCTTGTCTACCCTGATGGCCAGCAGCTCTCAGTATTTCAAATAGAGGTCTTTCGGACCACCTACCGCCTGGAAATGCTCAGGATTGAACCTGGGGACTTCTACACGCAAAGCAGGGGCTGTATGACTGAGCCGCAGCTCCACCCCTCTAAGACTGAGTGGACAAGCAGCCTTATGCTGCGTCTGATCCTTGGTCTGTCGAGGTCTGCTTTGCCTACTCTGGCCGGCAGCAGCTCTGTTGGATTTTTAAAATTGTAATTCAGCAGAGTTAAAAATAGTTTAGCAATGCCAGAGTAAAATAGGGACCTTCTGTATGTGAAGCAGATGTTCTACCAATGTGCCACTCCCTTTGATTTCCTGAGGCACTGGCGGCATCAATGGGACTTGCCTTTTCCTCATCTAGCTGTGGCACTGGAGGAGGTAGTCGGCATGGCTGATGCCCTTTATCTCCCAAAGCTGTGCCACTGCAAGGCAGGTGTGAGTTTAGACCCTGAGGGTTCTGGCTGTGCCTCTGGGGCTCAGTTTGTACCCAGCCAGCAGCAGGGCAGGTGAAGGCCCTAGGCAGAACCTTCTAGATCTTTGGTACGGCTAGGCAAAGGTGGGGAAAGGCCTGCGGTGCTATTTGGAGGAGTGAAATTCCCTACCTGCAAGAGTGCAGAGGGAGAAGGCTTGGGAAACAGCATTCCTGACTCACTGCCGGTCTCTTTTTCTTCTCGTCCAGGTGAAAGTGTGGTTTCAGAACCGCCGGATGAAATGGAAGCGTGTGAAGGGCGGGCAGCCGGTCTCACCCCAGGACCACAACACGGAGGACGCGGACTCTGCTGCCTCCCCAAGCTCAGAATAGCCCCTTCTGGGAGGGCTTGGGAAGTCTGGCGCAGCGACAAAAGGAGCGGAACAGCTGCTGGTCAGATTTTTGCCAGGAGCATGTTCACTTACGACAGAGCGTGCTCGGTAGCAGCGTCTGAAGCCCTTTGCCCTCACTATCTGCCCAGATGTTTCTCCTCCCCAGACTTTGCAATGGGATGGTGACTAAAGAGGGTGTAAGGAGCAGCCTGGAGAAAAGCCAGGGTTTCCTTTTCCATGTGAAACCAGACTCGGTTGTAAATTTTGTTTGCAAGATGCCAAAAAGGAGCAGAATGGTGCAGGGATAGATTCTTAAAATGGAAGACACCCACAATATTTTTAGGATAATAAGGTCAATCGGGAAGTGCCCTCGCTGCCCTCCAAACTTAATATTCCTCTGCAGGGCTCCAGGGGAAAAATGGTGCTGTATGTTTTTGAAGAAGAAACTAGTTGTGCCTGGTGCTGATTGGCTAGCTCCTGTGCTGTCAAGAAACACAGAGAGACCTACTCCACAGCAGTTTTCCCATTTTTTTTAAAGTTGTCTTTTCAAAATCTCATATGGTAATGAATGTTGACATGGCAATTTTAAAAGGCAGGCAAAGCACTGAGAAAAGGGCATGACATAAAGCGCTTAGCCAATCTGAGTTTGTAATTTCAGTTATGAAGCCAGCCTTGTTTGGCTGTTGACAACCTTTCTGTGAGCTCTAGCTTGTCTACTTTCACTATAAGTGGCTCTGATGAGGCAGCTCCAGGCTTGGTCTACTATGGCAGGAAAATGAGATACTAAGACTGAATTGGCTGCTGGTGAGAGGGTGCTATTTTTAATGCTCCTCCAAAAGGGGGGCTATGCACTCACTTCCCTGCTGTGCTAGTTTTCTACTTGCAAGGATTTTTACAAAAAATGCGATGAAGTGTTTAAAAATGTTACTCCTCTGCCCAACCTCCCTTTAATATAGTACACTTTGGTCCTGGTCACATGGGAGGATATGCCACGTGAGAGGGATGGATTGGGGGCACATCAAGCAGGCGTGATCACACTGCAACATCTGGGAAGCAGCGCGCACCCGTCCCTGATCCGTCCCTTCCAGGCAAAACTGGGCATAACCCCCCCCCCAGAAAACACTACTATCTACCTGCTGCAGGGACAGCCGTCTGATCGCCGGCGCGCCCGTCTCTCCCGCAGCATGGGAGGTCCTGCCGAACTGCACATGCACACGCATGCACAGCGGGCTGGCCTCACTCTCCGGTCTGTGGCTTCCTCCTGGCATCTGATCGTGCCGGGGAGGACCTGCGCGGCAGCTGGGGGGATCTGTCTGATCCCGCCGCCGCGTGTCTCTTTTGGTGTGGCTCAAAAAAGCTGCACTTTGGCCGTGCCTATTTTCCCAGTGTGACCGGGGCCTTTGTTCTATGGTTCCTTTCAGCTGCTTGTGGACAGGTTTAGAGGGAGCTCTGGAGGAGGCAACCGAGGCATCGGTCTTGGGTGGTAAAGCTGTGTCCAAGCTACACCAGAGCAGACTGTATGGACAGCCTCACATGATTGCTCTCCCATATTGGAAAAGGAAAGGCCTGCAGGAAGAAAACTAGGACCCTGACATTAAGGGTTCTCTATGGGAGGGCGGGTGTATGGAAATGCAAAATATTTGCAAGAAGCTCCACTGTGATGCATTGTCTCAGGTCTCATAGCTTGGCCTAATTTCTGGAATGTGATTGAGGAGTTGTCCATGATCCCTGCAAGGAAGGAAATAATTCTTTCTCATGAAAAGAAATAGAATTTACCAATTCAAGGTAACAACAGGAATGATGGAGACAGTATGGTGTAGTGGTTAAGAGCGTGGACTCTAATCTGGGAGAACCAGGTTTGATTCCCCACTTCTCCACATGCAGCTGCTGGTGTGACCTTTGATCAGTTCTCTCAGAGCTGCTCTCTCAAGAGCAGTCCTTGAAAGAGCTCTCTCAGCCCCATCTACCTCACGGGGTGTCCTTTGTGGGGAGGGGAAGGGAAAGGAGATTGTAAACTGCTCTGAGACGCTGAGTGAAGGGTGGGCTATAAATCCAATCTCTTCTTCTTTTCTTCTGTTCCCTGAACACAGAGCCTTACTTTAGGTGAAGTCATTCAAAAGCGAAGGCCCTGGGCACTGCACTTTGGGGGACCCCTTGCTTACCCAAAGAAGCCACAGATTGTCTGAGCAGAGGGATATGTGGGCTGTCCAGTTGACAGGGTCCCAAACGCTGTCTCAGCAAATGTAGGGAGGTTTTGAGGGCTGTGCTTGAGGAGGGTGTAATTTGGAAAGGATGGGACATCAGTTCCAGGTGACACTCTAGGCTGCCACCCATAGCTACTGTGGTCTTTACCACTGAGAATTCCTAGAGTGTCACTATGTGGAGGCCATTTTTTCTCCCACTTGTCCATACCTTGGGGGCTGAGGCAGGTAATTCCTTGCCTTTGGTGGATAAATGGGGGGTGGGGAGGGCCTTACCAGTTGACTGGCAGTAGTTGAAAGCATAAAGCACTGCCTCAAACCACAACCTGTCACCTGAACAGACTTGTCTGTGTGGGGTCTGCTCCTCGTGATCAGTGATGGCTTGAGAACAGAAGTCTCACAAGGCTGGGAGGTGGAGTGGGAGGAATTTCTTCTGGACCCTGCTTCCCCCTAAGGGCCACCATACCTGAACACATGAAGAAATGCCACTCTTCTGCCCTTAATCCAAATACCTGGGTTGCTTTGTTGATCTGAAGCGCTTCTTGTGGATTTGCTCCATGTTACTCTGCAACACGCTTGGGATCTTGGAGTTCTAATCAGAAACAGTTGTGTTTTGGACCAGCTCTGAAATTTCTGAACCTTAACTCTTTTGTCCCTTTTCTGTTTGGTTTCCTGCCACTGGCGTGAAGCTAACGTTAGCATACAGGGATTTGCGGCCTAGATGACTCATTAAGCAGGCAGGTTGCTTCTTTGTGAGGAGAGTTGTGTCATGTCTACAGATTTGTTGGCTATGTGTAGCTATTCCAACAATGGTCGGAGGATGAATTGATCTGGTTTCATTGTTTATGACAACACTTTGGCCTCTGAAGAAGTTTCCCTCTCACTGATTTTTAAAAAAAATTAGAACCAAGCTCTTTTTGTATTATTAAAGTTTCCAGATGTGGACCAACTGAAAATATGAGGCATGGTCTGCTTTGCTTTTGTGTTTTGCAAGGAACGTTTTATTTGGTTTAATTCACTTATACCTTTCTCCCCAGCGAGGATCCAAAGCTGCCGACATAATTCTCTTCTCTTCCATTTTATCCACACAACAATCTTGTGGGGGAAGTTTGGCTGTGAATGTGTGACTGGCCAAAGTTCACCCAGCAAGCTACCATGTCAGAGTGGGGATTCGAACCTGGGTCTCCCAGACCCTCGTCTGACATTCTGCCCTCTTCCATTTTGCAGAGGGAATGAGAGCTCCAAGGAGAATCATTGCTGGGTGGAAGCAACCCCAGAGGTAAAGCCCAGACCTGGATAGCCCAGGCAACCCTGATCTTGTCAGATCTCAGAAGCTAAGCAGGGCCGACCCTGGCAAGTACTTGGAAGAGAGACCTCCAAGGAATACCAGAGCCAGGACACAGAGGCAGGCAGTATCAAAACACCTGAAATGTCCAAGCCCCACTAGGGGTCACCAGAAGTCACTATGATTTCCAGGCACACACACACACACACACACACAAAATACTCACCAAAAAGTAGAAAATGAACATTGGAAAACAACCTTAGCCACAGCCTATCAATGTGGATAGTAGTAGACCAGAGGCAGGTGCCAGAAAATGAGAATTTAGGGCTGCCCGGTCCCTCAAGACCACCAGCGGGGACTGGAGGGGTAGGGTTGCTAGATCCAGTTAGGGAAACTCCCGGAAATTTGGGGGTGGAGCCTGGGGAGGACAGGGACCTCAGTGGGGTACAGATGCCACAGAGTCCACCCTCCAGAGCATCCATTTTCTCCAGGGGAGCTGATTTCTGTTTTCTGGAGATGAGCTGTAATTCAGAGGGATCCCCAGGCCCCACCTGGAGGCTGGCATCCCTATAATCTGGTAAATAAGATCCTCCGGACTATATGCAGGCTGCATGCCAGAACCCGGAAGCAGAATGACTGGATTCACCGTGGGAGGGCTTTCTAAGCAAATTGCACGAAATGACACATAGACATAAGGTAGGCAGGGGGAGTTAATAAGTCCTGCAGACCCTGCAAGCTTGACCTTGGGAAGAATTCCTTCCCCATCGAAAGTGGTCGGTCCCGGAGCACGCTCCCGAATCAAAGTCATCCCAAGAAAAACAGAACTGACTGCATTTCCACCCCACTCAACCTGCCTCCAGTTGCAACAGCTGCAGAGGATGTTTGGAAGGAAGCGGGGGAAATATTACAGCTTAATCGGAGCCAGGACTTGTCCTTGCCCAGCCTCAATTTCCACTACAGATTGAATCCTGGGAAGGGCATTTTTATTAGGGTTGCCAGTTGGACAAGGGGGGGGGGAGAATGAGGATTACCAAATTTCTTTGATAGTTTGGCAAGCTACTGGAGGGGAGGGGCACCCTTATTTTTTCCTGGTTTGGTTTCTATGCCTATGCACTGATCAGCTAGGGCAGTTCCGATTTAAATCACATTTGGAGAAATCTGGTTGTGTCTGAAGTCTCAGCATTGGAGTATTTCCCCCCTATCCTTCAAGAGCTGGGAAATGCTCCCAATCAAGGAGAGAACATCTAACCCTCTTCCTACCACAAGGAAACAAACAGAGATGATAAGTCCTGCCAGGACTTGAACTATAGAATGTCAGACCTATTTTGTTTTGAGCATGTGCAGAGTTCCATTTAAATGCATTGTATTTCAAACATGTTTATTCTCTCCTTTTCATTCAAAAAGGCATCGTTCTTCTTCCACCCTACTCTCTGGAACCCGCCACAAGCCCTTTCTCTGCACTTGGACCAAGGAGGATGTCCAGCATGCTGGAGTCTTCATGTCTCTTTTATTTTCAAAGCTGCATTTCTAATAATAATAATAATAATAATCTTTCAATTTATTGATCGCTCAATCCTTGCAGAGCTGCTGGCTCTGAGCGATTTACAGTTACTCATTTCACAAGGGACTAACAATGCTTTATAGGGGTAAGGGAGGACAACACATATAATCTTTACATAGCACATGTTTTGCAGCCGACGGGGATTTGTTCAGTTGCAACTCAGACGTGATCCGGACAGCATTTTTCCCACTCGGCTTGGCTTGGCTGGATGACATCAGCTCTTCCTCTCCAGGACTCTTCCTATTTCTGTAGGGTCATTGGATCACAGAACCGAGGGATACACTCAGCCCAAACAATGGTCATTGCGCCACTTTAGCTTGGGCAAGTCTGGGTTCAAGCACTATCTGGTTCCTTCCAGAAGAATAAAGTTTTACCTGGGGGAGGGCCTTTTCGTAGGGCAGTTTTCCCACAGTTTCATGGGACAGTTTCTCCACTGCAGAATGCCTCCAAGGGTCCTCATGTTTACCCTTTCCATTAGCTGTCCAGACCCCTTGTGGTGTTTCCTTACTGGAACCAATGCGTAGATTTTTAGAATATTTGTAATATGAAAAATCCTCTGGTTGTTTTGATTTGTATTTCTGGGTGTTGCATTGGTAAAGGACTGTGGCCTATACTCCTGTATTACTACCTCTCACTGTAAGCAGTGTTCCCTCTAGGCTGAGTTAGTGTGAGCAAGCTCACGGTTTTTTACCCCCTGGCACACACATTTTTGCCTTCGCTCAGGAAGGAGGACTCCAGAGCAAACTGATTTATGCAGTAGCCAAATTGCTCACTCACAACCTTAATGCCAGTAACTCACAAAGTAGAATTTTTGCTCACAAGACTCCATGGCTTAGAGGGAGCATTGCCTGTAAATCCAGGCTAAGGAGTTTCTACACCACTTGACCCATCATGTTTAAAAGCACATGATTTCTTTCTGCTCTGCTTGAAATTTCGGTTTGTTTTCAGATTTCTGTAGCCTTAACCCTATTGCATTGCTCAGTGGATGTCCCATCCTCTTGACTGTACTTGATTTACATTATGTAGTCTGCCATGAGTATCAGAAAGAAAGGTGGACCGTAAATGACCAAATACTGGGGAATTTCAGACAGGCGCTTTCTCCCGGTAGGGAACCGATTCTCAACCAGGTGCTGGTCTGTCATTTCAGACAGAACCCGGTTGAGAATCGGTTCCCTACCGGGATCTGACTGCCATTTCACACTCAAAAGTCTCTGTTCCGTATAGGAACCGGGAGGGAAGCGATTTACCTGTCAACCGCTTCCGAGGAGTCTCCCGTTCCCTCTCCCGGTTCCGATACGGTTCTTTCCCGCCTTTTTTCGGCCGTGCGGGCTTTTTTTTTTTTTGAACGTTCGGCTTATATCGATATATCGATATAACGCTATACCGATCCCATTGGAATACATTGGAATACTGGTATATCGATATATCGCTATAAGACGGACTTAAAAAAAAAACCGTGGGGAAACAAAGCGGTGCGTGTGTGAAACGCCGAACCGCTTCTGAATCGGCTCCTTTCCGGTAGGGGCAAGCCGTGTGTGAAACGGCAGCCCTGTACCGGTTCATCTGGAAACGGAAGACTCCCGGCTTGAAACCGGGAGAAGACGGGTAATGTGAAATTCCCCAGCAATAACAATAGCTATGTATAGTTTGCCATAACTTTCAGTTCCATCAGTTCATGTGCATCCTTTCCTGTGATGTGCGCATGCACATTGATAAAGCACTGTAAATCAAGCAATCTTGATGTGCCTGTACATATGGCTGTATTAAGATTCCTTCTTTGTGTGTGCAACATTTGTGGCTTTTCCTCATTCCCATTTTCCTTGCTTGTAAGTTCCATGTGTGTTTTGCTCCCTCTAGTGGTTGATTCAATATTACACTGGGTTATGACCGGCATAAAAACCTGCAGTTTAAATCTATGGGGAGATAACACTGGACATAAATTTGTGTAATATCAAATTGACTACTAGAGGTAGCAAAACATATGTGGAACAGAATCCCCCTCGAAGAAAAACAATGGAAATGAGAATGTGGAAAAGCCCTCATTTAGGGTCAGCTCTATAATAAAGCAAGCAACATAAAGAGGTGGTCCCTTAGGGGTAGGATAATATAAGGGGTGGGAACCAACCAGCTTTTTCACTTTGGCCAACCAAAAATGGTTATGCTGGGCCTTGTGGGTCAGTATGGACAAAAGTCATATGGGATAGACAAAAACGCATATGGACAAAAGTCATATGGGAGGAGAATTGGGCAAGGTAGAGTGAAAGAGCAGAGTGCAAAATACCAATGTTAATCAAAGAGGCTGAAAGAAAGGTGACAAATCCTGCAGGGCAAGCTGCACCTGCTCCAGTTCTGGTTAAATCAGAATTAAAGAGCAGTAGGGTGTGGTATAGACCAAACGTTCAGAAGGATGAGAGACACAAAATGGGGGAAATCTCCTTATGCCTAAGTAAAGCCTACAACTACATTGATTAGCCTCTTGAGCTACAGCATCCAGTTTGGTGTAGTGGTTAAGAGTGGTGGACTCTAATCTGGAGAATCGGGGTTGATTCCCCACTCCTCCACATGCAGCCAGCTGGGTGACCTTGGGTCAGTCACAAGTTCTCTCAGAGCTGTTCTCCCACAAGCAGTTCTCTCAGAGCTCTCTCAGCCCCACCTACCTTACAGGGTCTCTGTTGTGGGGAGAGGAAGGGAAGGAGATTGTAACCTGCTCTGAGACTTTTACGCTTTCCAAATCTCTTCTTCTCTTCTTCATCCCCTGCAGACAGATGCCTGATTCACCTGTGCAGGAGAATGAGGTGGCAGCATGGGCTCTACCACTTCAGACTGTGGGGGAGGATCACACATTAGAATGGTTTCCATATGTTAAAAACTCCCTGGAAAGAGAAAACCAGGACAGGAAGCAAACAAGGAGGGAGGGAATCTTTCTCCTTGCCATGCTAGTAGTCTGTTGGCATGGCATTTTGAAGAAGAAGGAATAATCCAAAACTGGAATCCACCTTTTGCAGTCTAAAGTGGCACATTCCATTCTACCCATCTCAACATTCTACCACCTCATTCTTCTGAATGTGTTATTTAGAGTTTTGCTAGAAGTTATGTAAAAAAAACCAAACCCTTTTCACAGAGATCTAAAAACCGGGGTAGTGTCCCTCATCAAAATGTGCTGGCAGTTTTACAATGCAGAGGTCTATGTCCAGGGGTCATTTCCTGCAGGAGCGCACAGGAGCAGAGCTCTGGCAGTAAAGAGCCCAGGGGGCGGGCACATGCAACAAGCCCTGCCCCCTGCTCCCAGCAGCCCTCAGTCGGGCCACGAGGAGTAAGAAGCAGCCAGGTAAGTTGCAGAGCCCCCCCCCCCCGGGCCCACCTTCAGGTACAAGCTCTCCCTCTGTGCGGACAGATCTGCTTGTCCCCCCCCCCCAATAGCTAGCAATCCAAAACAGTCCAGTGGAGCCTGAGCAGTAGGGGTTGCCTTCTGACACACTTCCGGTGATGTCAGGGGGCCTGGCATATGCAAATAAGTTATGCTAATGAGCTCCTGCACCTCTTTTTCTACGAAATGACCCCTGTCTATGTCTATCAAAGTCAGTGGTCTTGGGAGGATGTTACTGTGCCAAAAGGGGTGCCAGCTCTGGGTTGGGAAATACCTGGAGATTTTGGGGGTGGAGCCTGAGGAAGGCAGAGTTTTGGGGAGGGGAAGGGACCTCGGTGGGGTACAGTGCCATAGAGTCCACCCTCCAAAGCAGCCGTTTTCTCCAGCTGAACTGATCTCTGTCGCCTGGAGATCAGTTGTCCTCCCAGGAGATCTCCAGCCTCCACCTGGAGGCTGGCAACTCTCTGTGCTAAGGATCGCGCTGCCATCTCCAGAAACTGACCCTGGGGAGATTTTAAAGCAGCTGCTGCCAAAGCAGGCCGAAGCACTGACAGTTTCATCTCCACACTCCCACAGCTCCTGCTGATGGAAGTTTCTGCAGGTCTAATGTGAAGCCCAGGCCATGCGCCGTCAGGATTACAAACTGGTGAAAGGCCTCCGGAATGGATACCCGCTGGTGAGTGCATTTCTCGCCAATTCTGGGTAATAAAGGCGTCCAATAAAAACAGGACGCTTCCTTTTCCAGGAGGTATTACTTAAGTGGATCTGACTGCATTTCATTTGGGACCCAGGCCAGTCAGAAGTGGAAAGCAACGGATTCCGTTTCCTCTCCTATGCTCTTGAAACCCATGACACATCCGTGGCAACGTTTGTGGAAACCACCTGTCGGTTTCTTTCCCTTCGCTCCTGTCCACTTCTCCTCGAGAACACAGTAAGATAAAGGTTGTGATAAGACCGGCTTGGCTTCACAAGGGTAAATCATTTTTAAAAACCAAGCATAAACCTGTGATGTCTCTAGTTCATCCTCTCAAGGGGCCTGTTATGAGGGAGGAGGAAAATATGGTGCTAAAAGCTGCAGCAAGCCCGATGGAACATTCCAGAACTTGCGTATCCTTAAGAGCCCCTCTGCCCCAATGGCTGCTCTTTATCCAGCTAAATTTGCGAGCCTTCTGGGGCTCAGGAAAACGAGTCCCTCCGCATGGGGCGTAATACGTCTGGATGAACTACAATCGTATGACACAACATTAAATTACCCCCTTCCTCCTGGTTTCCTTTCCCTGAACAGCCATGGATGCCAGAATGTGTTGAGGCAGACAATACTTCTTTTGAACAAGGGGTGGATCTGGGTCGGGGGCTCCAAGCCTTTCCAAAAGGGGAGAGGGGGTGTGGAGGGAAAAAAAAAAGGAAATTAGGCAATGTTTTTGCAATGCAACCTCAAACCCACTCAGTCTCAAGAATGTTAAATGGTGGTTGAATATCCTGCGGTCGAGATGCATTGCACGCCCCACCTGGCGAGTGATTCAAAGAGGAGGAGGGAGAAACACCAACCTCTTGTTTAGGAGAAGAATGACTTTTGACTCTGTTCCCTTCCCTGGGCAGGAGGCTATGGGGGAGGGGCAGGAGGCTATGGGGGAGGGAAGCAAGATTCAACACTTTCCCTTGTTCACTTGAGCCCTTTTCAGTTGTCACGTTTTGCCACATGTATGGGGCAAACAGTACGGAGCTGCGGTGGCTCAAGTGGTTAAGACGCTGAGCTGCAGGCTGTGGAAGGTCAGTAGCTCAGCAGTTCGAGACCCGAGTGTGCTGCATGACGGAGTGAGCTCCCGTCTCTAGTTCCAGCTCCTGCCAACCTAGCAGTTCGAAAGCGAGAAATTGCAAGTAGATAAATAGGTACCGCTTCGGTGGGAAGGTAACAGCGTTCCATGCGCCTTGGTGTTTAGTCATGCCGGCCACATGACCACGGAAATGTCTTCGGACAGCGCTGGCTCTTTGGCTCAGAAATGGAGATGAGCACCGCAACCCTAGAGTCGGACTCGACTAGCTTTCGAGCAAGGGAACCTTTACCTTTACCTTTTTATGGGGCGAACACACTGCAAGTGTGTTTGGGACCACCTCTCTCAGTATGCCCAAAGAAGAGCATTACGCTCAGGAAGTAAGAACCTCCTGGTGGTCTCCGGCCGGAGAGAAGTCCAGTTGTCCTCGACCAGGGCCAGGGCTTTTTTGGCCCTGCCCCCCCGCCTAGTGGTACTGTCTACCAGAGAACATCCGTACCCTGCAGGATTTGTTACCTTTCTACAGGGCATGTAAGGCAGAGATGTTCCGCCGGGCATTTGGCTGAGGACAGCGATGGGACAGCCTGTCGTCTGGCACTCTCACACCTTCCATTCTCCGCAGGCCCCTTCCGGGAGGCCTGTGAAAGCTGGCATTTTTGCCACCCTCTGGGATCGACCAAATTATGCTGACGTCTCATTGGAGTTGTATGTTTTTATATATTTATTCTCGGTTTTCGCTTCTAATTGTTTATTGTATGTTCTCTCCTGTGGTAAGCGGCCCTGAGCGTTCCTTGCAAGGAAGGGCAGCCTAAAAACCTAAAAAAATAAAATAAATAAAATAAAAAGCGATCCTCCTGCTATGCTCAATTTCCATTTTGTATGAGGGGGACCTTTTTTGTATCTTCAGGCATGGCATGCGAGCAGCAGAATCAGGGTTCTGTTTCACATGCACTGGAGCTGAAACACGCACGTTGCCCCGTTCAGGCAGAACATGGATTGCATTGATATTGGGAGGATCTCAGTTAGCAGGCTCTCCCCGGGTGCATGGGACAACACAACTAAAAAGGACTTACCACAGGGGTCCCCAACGTAGTGCCTGTGAGTGCCATGATGTCTGACAAGCAGGGCTATTTTTGGGCAGGATATTGGAGTTGTATGTTTTTATATATTTATGCTCGGTTTTCGCTTCTAATGGTTTATTGTATGTTCTCTCCTGTAGTAAGCCACCCTGAGCGTTCCTTGCAGGGAAGGGCAGCCTAAAAACCTAATAAAATAAAATAAATAAAATAAAAAGTGATCCTCCTGCTATGCTCAATCTCCATTTTGTATGAGGGGGACCATTTTTGTATCTTCAGGCATGGCATGCGAGCAACAGAATCAGAGTTCTGTTTCACAGGCACGGGAGCTGCGACACGCATGTTGCCCCGTTCAGACAAAACATGGATTGCATTGATATTGGGAGGATCTCGGTTAGCAGGCTCTCCCTGGGTGCATGGGGCAACCTAACAACTAAAAAGGACTTACCACGGGGGTCCCCAACGTAGTGCCCGTGAGTGCCATGATGTCTGACAAGACCTTTCTTGGTGCCTACCAAGTGCTTCAGAAACTGGGCAGGGCTAAGTGGGGGTTTTGCCCAGCAAGGCTTCTGACTGGCTACTGGAGATTTGATTGGCTGGGCATCTCTTTTTTCAAAAGTTGCTTCAGCAACAGCTGCCACCAAGGCACAAGGATCTTCACTGGGAGTCTGAAAGTAAACTGAGCCAGCCACTGTATGGCTGGCTCTGCTGCCTGTGGCAATCATTTTGTGGCAACTGTTTTGTGCCTGGGCCCTTGGGTTGCCAGCCTCCAGGTGGTGGCTGGAGATCTCCTGCTATTACAACCAATGTTCCCTCTAAGCTGTGGAGTCTTGTGAGCAAAAATTCTTCTTTGTGAGCTGCTGGAATTAAAGTTGTGAGCCGAGCGATTTGGCTGCTGCATAAATCAGTGTGCTCTGGAGCCCTCCTTCCTGAGCTGAGGCAAAAATGTGTGAGCCGGAGGCTAAAAAACTGTGAGCTATCTCACACTGACTCAGCTTAGAGGGAACACTGATTACAACTGATCTCCAGGCAACAGAGATGAAGAAGAAGAAGAAGTAGAAGAAGAGATTGGATTTATACCCCACCCTTCTCTCGAAGTCTCAGAGAGGCTTACAATCTCCTTTCCCTTCCCCTCCCAACAACAGACACCCTGTGAGGCTGAGAGAGCTCTGTCGAGAATTCCTCTTGAGAGAACAGCTGTGAAAGAACTTGTGACTGACCCAAGGTCACCCAGCTGGCTGCATGTGGAGAAATGGGGAATCAAACCCAGTTCTCCCAGATTAGAGCCCGCGCTCTTAACCACTACACCAAACTGGCTCTCCTGGAGAAAATGGCCTCTTTGGAGAGTTGACTCTATGGCATCATGCCCCGCTGAAGGCCCGCCCCTCCCCCAACCCCACCCTCCTCAGGCTCCGCCCCCAAAATCTCCAGGTATTTCCCGAGGTGGAGCTGGCAACCCTACTGGGCCCGCCATGCTGTGTCAGAATTCCAGAGGTGCCTGTAGGCTCGGAAATGCTGGGGACGTTGGACATACCCTCTCTGAGCTGTGCCGTTGGTTGACTTCCATTCTGAGTGCCCTTGGTGACTGCTTGTGTGTTTGACAAGGCTTGGTGGGGAGGGTAGAGCTGGACTACACTTCCCCCCTGCTCCTGCTCCTCATCATTTTCTCATCGCTGAGACCACAACAGGGCAGACAGGGAGGGATGAGCCAGCGCTTGGCTCTTGAAGCCCTTTCTTATATGCCCAGGGTCAGGCTGATTGCCAGTATGGGGTCAGGAAGGAATTTTCTCCAGGCCAGATTGGCCCAGGGGTGTTCCTATGCCTTCTGCTCGGCATAGAGGAGGGGTCACTGGGGAGGGGGGGGATAGCCAGGGGTCATTTAGTAGAAAAAGAGGTGCAGGCGCTCATTAGCATAACTCAGCATGACTTATTTGCATATGCCACACCCCCTGACATCACCGGAAGAGTGTCAGAAGGCAACACCTACCGCTCAGGCTCCACTGGACTCTTTTGGATTGCTAGCTAGATCTGCCCTCACAGAGGAGGGAGAGCTTGTACCTGAATAAAACTTGGTTTCAAAGGTGCCACTGGACTGTTTTGGACCAGGGGTTGGGGCTCTGCAGCTTACCTGGCTGCTTCTTGCTCTGACTGAGGGCTGCCGGGAGCAGGGGGCGGGGCTTGTTGCATGTGCCTGCCCTCTGGGCTCTTTACTGCCGGAGCTCCGCTCCTCTGCGCTCCTGCAGGAAATGACCCCTGGGGATAGCTATGAATTTCCTGCATGGCAAAGGGAGTTAGACTAGATGACCGTCGAGGTCCCTTCCAGCTCTATTTTTCTATATTTCTACCTGGTCCCTTCCATTCTCTCTTACTTTCACTGCCTCCTGCACTTATGATTTTTGGCTTGGAAGCTCCTTAAGGGCAGGGACTTGTGTTTCTCTCCTTGCCTGTGATGCTCTGTAACAGCAGCCATGTACCTTAATGTGCTACATGAATACATGTTTGCTCGTGAGTCCCTGGGGAAGTTCTGGAGATAAACACAGTCAAGCCCTTTAAGAGGTGCCCTCGGAGCCCAGATTTTTAGCTGATTCACACATTATGGGATATACAGGTTGGGTCCAGGGTCCTTCCCCTGCATCCTGAATATAACAGTCACATGTGAGTTGTGGGTTCACCTCAATTTCCATGCGTGTGGTGCCCAGTTTGGACTCGACTGTTGCATATTTGGAGAAGAGGCATCATTCCCCCCACCACCACCATTTTCCAGACCTGAAATGATCCGTGTGTGTGTATGATCTGGCCTGTTGGGGGGAGACCCACAAACGAACACGGGGTTTTGCGTCATTCCAAAGGCAGTCTCGTCAGCCCGCAGCGAGAATTAACAGTCTCCCTCGCTGATGTCACTGGAAACGCTAAACCCCTGGCTCTCTCTCGTTTCCCTCCCAATTGGACATGAATCTGTCTTATCGTATGACTGTCAAAGGCTAATGTTTAGTTAGGAGGACAAAGGTTAACAGGCAGCAGGTGGCCACATATTTTGAGGGGGAATGGATCCACTGACAGCAGGTAAAGCCCGGGGCCCAAGGTAAATATTAGCTCTGCTCATGAAAAGGGGGAAGCCTTTGATGCAATCGGGAAGAGGTGCCCAGCTGACCTTGGCTGATTCTGCACGGCTCTTTTGCTCTCCCTTGGCTTCCAAACCACAGCGCTTTGTTTTGTTCTGTCGGAGGATCCACGTGGCACCGTCCTCCCACCATCCTCTTTCTGGGGCTTCCCCTGATTTGCCCCATAGTTTTCAGTTGCCCCAGAAGGTCAGGCCAGGACCAACAGGTTGAAATAAAACCAGAAGAGTTTTCGGCTAAGCACGTCCTGACGGTTAGAGCGG
>NW_015173694.1:168945-170026 GCF_001447785.1 Gekko japonicus | reverse complement strand
GTGGAACGGGCTTCCTCGGGAGGTGGTGGGCTCTCCTTCCTTGGAGGTCTAGAAGCAGAGACTAGATGGCCATCTGACAGCAATGCTGATTGTGTGAGCTTCGGCAGATCAGGAGACAAGAGGGCAGGAAGGGCTGCACCAGTGCTTAGTTCTCATGGCCCTTTCTTACACGCCCAGGAAAATGCTAATCGCCACACTGGGGTCAGGAAGCAATTTTTCTCCAGACCAGTTTGGCTGGAGATCCTGGAGAGGTTTTTTTTGTCATCTTCTGGGTGTGGAGCAAGGGTCACTTGGTGTGTGTGTGTGTGGAGAAGGTATTTGTGAATTTCCTACGTTGTGCAGGGGGTTGGACTAGATGACCCAGGAGATCCAACTCTATGATTCTATGATCCCCAAACCTATTTCATTATGATCTTTCCTGAAGGATCTTGGGGTCATAGTGGATAGCTCAATGCAGGTGTCAACTCAGTGAGCTGCAGCAGTGAAAAAGGAAAATTCTATGTTAGGGATTATTGGGAAAGGGATTGAGAATAAAACAGCTGATATTATAATGCCCCTATATAGATCTATGGTGTGGCCTCATAGAATCATAGAGTTGGAAAGGACCTCCTGGGTCATCTAGTCCAACTCCCTGCACAAGGCAGGAAATTCACAAATACCCCCCACCAGTGTTCCCTCGAAGCTGAGTTAGTGTGAGCTAGCTCAGTTTTTTAGCCTCCAGCTCACACATTTTTGCCTTAGCTCAGGAAGGACGGCTCCAGAACAAACTAATTCATGCAGTAGCCAAACTGATCTCTCACAACCTTAATGCCAGTAGCTCACAAAGTAGAATTTTTGCTCACAAGACTCCACAGCTTAGAGGGAGCATTGCCTCCCCCACCCTCAGTGACCCCTGCTGTATGCCCAGAAGAGGAGGGGGGACCCCTCCAGGATCCCTGGCCAAACTGGCCCTGGCTTGTATTTGGATGGGAGACCTCAAAGGAATATCAGGGGCGTGATACAGAGGCGGACAATCGCAAACCATCTCTGAGCAATGCTCCCTCTAAGCTGTGGAGTCCTGTGAGCAAAAATTCTACTTTGT
>NW_015173694.1:161074-168627 GCF_001447785.1 Gekko japonicus | reverse complement strand
GGCCTTGCAGCTCCACTGCCGAGCCCCATGAGGGGCCCGGCGGTGGACCTGCAAGGCCGGCGGGAGTGCAAGGAAGCCCCGCGAAGGCCCTCCCTGGCCCCAGGCAGGCAGGGGTGGGGAGAGGCAGGGAGGAAGCAACTTACCCTCCCTCTTCTCCTGCCTCCTCCTGGCTGAATGAGGGCTGGAAGCGGGGCGGCCGGAAGCAGGAGGCGGAGCTTCGTCATGTGCCCCACCCCCTCGTACCTCACTCGGGGGAACTGCGATCCCCTGCGATCCCCCCCGAAATGACCTCTGTTTATAGCTAGGATACGTCTATCAGTGGCTACTAGCCATGGTGACTGAGGGGAACCTCCACATTCAGAGGAACTAATCCTCTGAATCCCAGAGTGAGGAGGCAACATCAGGGGAAGGTCTCAGCCTCTGTGCCCAGCTGTTGGCCATCCAGAGGAGCCGATTGGCCACTGTGTGAGACAGGATGCCGAACTAGATGGGCCACTGGTGTGATTCTTATATTCTTAAGTTCTTAAAGATGCCAGTCGAAGGAAGCTTGCTGGCTGTGCGAACAAGAAGATGCAGAAACTTTAAACTATAAAGGGACTGAACAAGAAAGCCTGAAAAATAGCTGAGCAGCAGGGAACAGGCTGCTCCTGGTCGTTCAGCTGTTTTTGCAGCTTTCGTGGGGAACAGAAAGCAGGGGCTTAAAGGTACTTGAAGTCCCCTTAAACCTCTGCTTTCTTCTCTATCCACGAACCACCACGAACTGTTCAAAAAGTTCGTAAAAAGTTCATGACTGTAGATCTGTCACGAACTTCCGTTTGCGAACCCTGAACAGGGAAAAATTCACGATGAATTTTGCTTTATGATTTGGTCCGTGCCCATCCCTAGGGCAGATTTTTGAACCTCCCCGTCCACGTCAGTACAGCTTTGACAACTGTGTCCCTGCACAGCTGTCTGCTCTGGGAAGCCTGCCATCCCCCCACCACCAGAGGGCTTTCTACCTGTTTTATTAAACAGTGTTAGTAGGGTTACCAACTATGCACTGGGAAATTCCTGGAGGTTTTGGGGTGGACCCTGGGGGGGGGTTGGGGAGGGGAGGAACCTCAGTGGGGAATAACACGATAACAGAGCCCACCTTCCAAAGAAGGCACCTCCAAGGGAACTGATCACTCTAGTCTCGGGATCAGTTGTAATTCTGGGAGGCCCCACCTGGAGGTTGGCAGCCCTAAGTACTGGTGTATGGCACTGGTTTGGTAGCCAAGTGTGGCTGTCAAAGGGGCATCTCTTCCCACCCCCACATAGGCTGTGCTGTGATCAGTACTCACTGGCCAGTAATCATCCCCTTATTCTCCCTTCCACTCAGAGCCCCTACTGAGAGCACTTGCTTCATTGGGCTCCAGCCCTGATCGGTATGCTGCTGACCAACACAGGTCCTGCCCCCAGTACTGCCTTGATGCTCTCCCTTTCCAGGTGCAGGAAGATAGAAAATAGAGGTACCTGGGAGGAAAGGGAATAATGTAACATGGAGGTGGGAAGGAGCTGCAGAGAATTGTGCATCTGTATGTAGCCCTTGCCTAGGTCTGAGGGCTGATTGCCCAGCATCTGAGTAGGCATGTTGGAATACTCTGTGGTTCAGCTCACCGTTTTCCAGTTGCGAACAGGGAGCCGATTTTTTGTCAATCTGTTCGGCTGTTTAGAAACACTTCAGGCCTGTCTGTCATGTTTCTTGCATGTATTTGACTAATATAATGCAGCTGAGTACAATCAGCAATGCTTCACATATGGACACCCTTATAGAGCCTGATGTTGGTTTCCCACTCTCCCTGGAGACCTGTTGTCACTGCTCGCCATTTGGCAGCCAAATGTATAATCAAACAGTGAGCAAATTAGTCAGCCAGTGGCAATGAATCAACACTGTATATTTCTCTTTTTAAAACAGTGTTACTATTTGGTGTTCATTTCAGTTAGTGCTATCAAGATTATAACATGGATATGCATTTTCATGCCGCCTTATGGAAGACCTGGCCAACCATGACTGTGGGGGAGAACTGATTTCAGTACCACCACAGCTACTGTGCAGCTACAACACTGTTTGGAAGTCATTTGAGGTGGCCGGTGGACAGGTCAGAGGTCTGTCTCATGGGTGATCATAGCTGGTGAATGTAGAAGAAGAAGAGGAGGAGGAGGTTGGATTTATATCCCGCTCTTCACTCGGAGTCTCAGAGTGGCTTACAATCTCCTTTCTCTTGCCCTCCCCACAACAGACACCCTGTGAGGTAGGTGGGGCTGAGATAGCTCTTTCGAGGATTGCCCTTGATATAACAGCTCTGAGAGGACTTGTGACTCACCCAAGGTCACTCTAGCAGCTGCATGTGGAGGAGTGGGGAATCAAACCCGGTTATCCCAGATTAGAGTCCGTGCTCTTAACCACAACCCCAAACTCATCAAGCAGGTCCATGGCAAAGGTCAAAGCACCCCCCACCTCTGAGACCTCTAAAAAAACTCCATTTTAAATTGAGAATAGTGGTCACTTGGAGGTAGATTCAACCATTCTCCATTGTCCAACTTAAATGTCTCTTCCTCCAGTGGAAGAGTCACTCAAGCTGGACAAAGCCTCCTTAGACTGGAGGAAGGCTTCCAACTTGAGCCCAAATGAAAGACAACACATAAATACTTTAAATTTTGATCAGTGGAGCAGGAGGATAGGGTTAGGATCCCCCCCTCCCAAAATCTTGTCCATAAATGCACTGAAAGGGCTGTGCTGAATTTTTGGGGCAGCCCCCCCCCCAAAAAAAATGCTCTATGAAGGATCTCCACTTTCCCCCCCTGCACTGCAGGGAGAAGAAGAAGAGATTGGATTTATACCCCGCCCTTCACTTGGAGTCTCAGAGCGGTTTACAAACTCCTCTCCCTTCCCCTCCCCACAACAGACACCCTGTGAGGTGGGTGGGGCTGAGAGAACTCTGACAGAAACTGCTCTTTTTCAAGGACAGCTGTGCCAGAGCTTGTGACTGACCCAAGGTCACATCAGCAGGTGCAAGTGGAGGAGTGGGGAATCAAACCCGGTTCTCCCAGATTAGAGTCCGCACACTTAACCACTACACCAAAGGGGCTGTTGCTAAGTGGTAAAGCATCTGCTTGGGATGCCGAAGATCCCAGGTTCAATCCCTGGCATTTCCAGTTAAAAGGATCAGGTTGGAAGATGTGTGGTCTCTGTAGGCTGGAGATGATCTGTAATTCTGGAGAATCCCCAAGTCCCATCTGGAGTCCCTTCCCTACCCTGATCCTTCAGAGACTCCCCTACTGACTCATACTGGAAATACTTCCTCGCTCAGTGCCAGTGTGTGTGGGGGATCACGCCATTTGGGCAAAATATTAGGTGTCTTCATCCATGTGCCAGGCAGGGCCAGGCCAGAACTGCACCCTTAAGGAAGAGGTGAGAAATCCCTCTCTCTTTCTTCTTTTCACAGATCACAGCTGAGGAGCTCCCATCTCTGGAACTTCACGGGGACTTCTGAAATGCATTCCCTCCCCCCACCCCACCCCCCCCTTATAGTCCACCTCCGGATGACTAGCGGGGTGTCTGAATCACGGCAAAGCTGTTCGCGGTATCCGTTGCAAGGCTGCAGACAGGTGTGGGCTAAGCAGTGTGGTTTCCTCTCCCCTCCCAGGGACACGCTGTTTTAATTTAGCTATAAAAATGGAGCGGCCTTCAGCCAGATCTGAGCCCCCTCCCCCAACCTTCTTCTCTTCCCCAGTTTATATCTCTCCACATCTGCACTTTCACCGCAAGCCACCCAATCTGGTCTGCAAAGAATGGTCTGCAAAGGGCAATAAATGTTTCACATGGATCTCTTGTGCTGGGATGTGTGGGTAACGTCAGAGAGCATCGAATTTGGTGGTAATGGATGTCGGGCCAAAGGCATGAATGTGTACAAGTCCCCCCATGGCAGTTGTGGTCCTTGCTTATGTGCACAGGGTACCGCAGGTATGTAGGCCTCACCTCCGTAAATCTCATAGGAACTTTCATGTCAGCTGAGCTCTTCATCAGAGGCTCTTCTCTGAGCACCCCCCTCCCACACTTTGGAAGTTAGGGAGTTGCCAGATGGAGTCCTTTTCTGTGGTTGTGTCATAGCTATGGAATTCTCTCTCAAAGGATATTTCCTTGGGTCCATTTTTGGGAGAAGACTGCCAGTTTGGTGTAGTGGTTAAGAGCAGTGGACTCTAATCTGGGAGAACTGGGTTTGATTCCCCATTCCTCCACATACAGCCAGCTGGGTGACCTTGGGTCAGTCACAGCTCTCTCAGAGTTGTTCTCTCGAGAACTGTTCTCTCAGAGCTCTCTCAGCCCCACCTATCTCACAGGGTGACTGTTGTGTGGAGCGGGAGGGAAGGAGAGTGTAATCCACTTTGGGACCCATAAGGCCTTCTGGGTGACCTTCAGAAGTATACCTACATTGTAGATGAAGCACGGAGCTGTGGTATAGTGGTTAGGAGCTGTGGACTCTAATCTGGAGAACTGTTTTTGATTCCCCACTCCTCCTCCACATGCAGCTGCTGGTATGACCTTGGGTCAGTCATAAGTTCTGTCAGAGCTGTTCTCTCAAGGGCAGTCCTCAAAAGAGCTCTTTCAGCCCCACCTACCTCACAGGGTGTCTGTTGTGGGGAGGGGAGGGGAAGGGAAGGTGATTGTAAGCCACTCTGAGACTCCAAATGAAAGGCAGGGTATAAATCCAATCTCTTTCTCTCTCTCTCTTGTTTACTTCAGCAATTGTGGTATAGCATTTTGCCTGGGCCAATGCAGGGTTACTGGTTACAGGGCTGGGTTAAAAGTCAGGCGATCTGGCTTCAGATCCTCACTGAGCCATGAATCCCACTGGTTAAACTTAGGCAGGGTTGCCAACCTCCAGCTGGTGGCTGGAGATCTCCCAGAATCACATGTTGGTCTCCAGCTGACAGAGATCGGTTCCCCTGGAGAAAATGATTGCTTCGGAAGTTAGTCTGTATGGCATTATGCTCTGCGGAAGTCCCTCCCCTCCTCAAATCCCATCCTCTCCAGGCTCCACCCCCCTCAAATCTCCAGCAATTTCCTAACCTAGAGATGGCAACCTTAGGCCAGACTAACTTACCTCATGGGGTTATTGAGAGGTGTAAAACTGATCAAAATGGACAGCTGGGCTGCTTTTAAAACTTGGAAAGGTAAAAAGACAGGCAACATATGGGTGCCTGTCTTTTTCCCTGGAGCTGCGGTGGCTCAAGTGGTTAAGACACTGAACTGCAGGCTGTGGAAGGTCAGTAGTTCAGCAGTTTGAGACCCGAGTTGCCCCATGACGGAGTGAGCCCCCGTATCTAGTTCCAGCTCCTGCCAACCTAGCAGTTCGAAAGCAAGAAATTGCAAGTAGATAAATAGGTACCACTTTGGTGGGAAGGTAACAGCGTTCCGTGCGCCTTGGTGTTTAGTCATGCTGGCCACATGACCACGGAAACGTCTTTGGACAGCACTGGCTCTTCGGCTTTGAAACGGAGATGAGCACCGCAACCCTAGAGTCAGACTCGACTGGCTTTCAAGCAAGGGAACCTTTACCTTTACCTTTTTCCCTATGGGAGCTTAAAGCAGGCTGGAAGAGGCATTGCAATCAGGGAAAAGGAATAAGGGAAAGAACTAAGGTTTCCAGCTCCATGTTGGTGCCTGTGGAGGGTGGCGTTTCGGAGTGGAGGGACCTCTGATGGGTATAATACCACACAGTGCACTCCAAAGCATCCCTTTTCTCCAGGGGGACTGATCTCTGCCACCTGGAAATCAGTTGTGATTTTGGGAGATCTCCAGGCCCCACCTGGACGTTGGCAACCCTAGAAAGAGCTCCCCTCTTACCCAGTGCTGCAGCCCAGATCTATATTGGGGGGCCCAGCGACTGCTTTTGGGAGAGGCAAACGGCATCTCAGGAGTTCTAATCGTGGGATTCCAACTTGGCGTACCTTTGATCCTCAGAAGGACAATTTTGTGTCTTAATACTTCACGTGTTTCTAGGCTGAAAAACAGGACTCAGAGGAAAGCTCCGGCCTTCCTTGTGCTGGGGCAGTTCTAAGTTGCACCAACCGCACATGGAAACAGCAAAGAGAAGCGAGTGAGCCTGTAGGATTGTCTGGAAACCACAGCTTGGCTAGAGAGCCTGGGCTGCTCCTTCTCCAGATGTTCACGGGAGCTGTTTGTTGCTTTGCCATCTCTTACATGGGCCAGGAAAAAAGAGATTGAGAGAGGATGTAGAGCAGTTCTTGGAAAACAGTGTCAGGTTTATAATATTCGATCTGGACACGGACCAAAACCAAGGACTTGGCAAGGGAACCGCTGGCTCAGCCTGGGATAGCTCAACAATGGTAATTCTAGGGAACAAAATTAGCTGAGTCTCATCTGGAGAAATGTCCCCCCCCCACCTCTCCTTATACAAATCCTGATAAAAGACGGGAATAAGCAAGACAGTCTTCCAGGGTACCTCTCTGAGTGTGACGGTCCAGAATTCCAGTCTGAAACAAGCTCAGTCATCCCTCCCATGCTGAATTCTTACTTCTCCTCTTCACTGTTTGTCTACCCCATGTCACCTTCCAAGGAATTTTGTTGCTTTGTTATGGTTTGGAAGGAAGCTAAGCTTTTTTGGAAGGATGATAAACGTGGCATTCTGCGAGGGCGCTCGGTTCCCAATCAAGCTTGAGCTGGCATTCATTGGAGGCCCACTGAAGTAATTTTTGCAGATAGAACTGTCGCCTGACATTGAAAGCAATTGCATGGCCAAAATCCACCTGCCAGTATCCAGTTCTCCTTCAACCAATTGTCCAAGGCAAAACTGATTTCTGTGTCCACTTGGCATCTGACTCTGATTCCCAGTTCCAGGTGCTCACAGCAGCTTGCCAGCCATTAATCACCATTGTCTGCCATCAGTGTCTGCCATCAATGCCTGGGCTATCTCAAAATCATTTTTCGTTTCAGTCATCTGTATTGACGCGGGTAAGATCCACAGATAAAGATAATGCTCACAGCGTGAGTTTTTCGCTGCTTGAAATTCCATTTGTAATGCATAAAGGAAAGACTTTCAAGCCAACGCTCTGCTTTGAGGCTTGTGTGGTCAGCATTCATCAGACAAGACCAATAGCCAATGTTGGCTCAGGCTTCAGGCTTGATTCCTCTAATCCCTTACTTGATCTCAATGAGAAACTAGCCCTGGGCAGATGTGTGGTTTTGGCACTCTAACCATGCAAAACAGGACCGCATGCCACCTGCCGTCCTCCTGATCCATGCAATCACCATCTTATGCAAATAACATCACATGCGTCCTTCCCCTTGACAAACCCTTCCATTACATATGAACACCCCCCTCAAAAACCCAGTGTTCCATTCACACATTCCACTGCTGGAAAAAAATAGGTGGGTTGTCTTAGGCATGCTAAATTGTGACTGCGCATATTAGGAAGATCATAAGCAGGGGTCGTTTCGTAGAAAAAGAGCTAGGGGGACTCATTAGCATAACTCATTAGTGTATGCCACACCCCCTGACATCACCGGA
>NW_015173694.1:157866-160528 GCF_001447785.1 Gekko japonicus | reverse complement strand
TCACTGTTTGTCTGCCCCATGTCACCTTCCAAGGAATTTTGTTGCTTTCTTATGGTTTGGAAGGAAGCTAAGCTTTTTTGGAATGATGATAAACGTGGCATTCTGCGAGGGCGCTCGGTTCCCAATCAAGCTTGCGCTGGCATTCATTGGAGGCCCACTGAAGTAATTTTTGCAGATAGAACTGTCGCCTGACATTGAAAGCAATTGCATGGCCAAAATCCACCAGCCAGTATCCAGTTCTCCTTCAACCAATTGTCCAAGGCAAAACAGATTTCTGGGTCCACTTGCCGTCTGACTCTGATTCCCAGTTCCAGGTGCTCACAGCAGCCTCCAGCCATTAATCACCATTGTCTGCCATCAGTGTCTGCCATCAATGCCTGGGCTATCTCAAAATCATTTTTCGTTTCAGTCATCTGTATCGATGCGGGTAAGATCCACAGATAAAGATAATGCTCACAGCGTGAGTTTTTCGCTGCTTGAAATTCCATTTGTAATGCATAAAGGAAAGACTTTCAAGCCAACGCTCTGCTTTGAGGCTTGTGTGGTCAGCATTCATCAGACAAGACCAATAGCCAATGTTGGCTCAGGCTTCAGGCTTGATTCCTCTAATCCCTTACTTGGTCTCAATGAGAAACTAGCCCTGGGCAGATGTGTGGTTTTGGCACTCTAACCATGCAAAACAGGACCGAGTGCCACCTGCCGTCCTCCTGATCCATGCAATCACCATCTTATGCAAATAACATCACATGCGTCCTTCCTCTTGACAAACCATTTCATTACATATGAACACCCCACCTCAAAAAACCAGTGTTCCATTCACACATTCCACTGCTAGAAAAAAAATAAGTGGGTTGTCTTAGGCATGCTACTGTCTCACCTTCTGTAGAGCAGAAACCTGAATGTTTCTTAAAATGGTGCTGTCATTTGCAGTACCGTGGTCCATCGCTGCCCACAATCCAATCAGTGTTCACGGAAGCCTGAGAAAGTCATACCATTCCCCAAAGAGACGTGATGCTATGACCTTTACAGAAGCGAGATCACGAGGACTAGACCCACCCAAGAGGAACTTCTGCTGGGAAATCAGGCTGCCATTTACAGGCAAGTCAAATAGGGTTGCCAACCTCCAGGTTCTTGCTTGCGAACTGTTAGGTTGGCAGGAGCTGGAACTAGAGACAGGAGCTCACCCCGTCTTGCAGCACCCAGGTCTTGAACTGCTGAACTACTGACCTTCCACAGCCTGCAGTTCAGCATCTTAACCACTTGAGCCACCGCAGCTTTTGCAGTACCGTGGTCCATCTCTGCCCACAATCCAATCAGTGTTCATGGAAGCCTGGGAAAGTCATACCATTCCCCAAAGAGACATGATGCTATGACCTTTACAGAAGCGAGATCACGAGGACTAGACCCACCCAAGAGGAACTTCTGCTGGGAAATCAGGCTGCCATTTACAGGCAAGTCAAATAGGGTTGCCAACCTCCAGGTGAGGTCGGGATTTCTCCTGGAATTACAGCTGAACTCCGGATAATATGTTGGCAGAGTGTAGATATGCAGTAAAAGGGAGCACAAGCTATTTAGAGGATTAAGTTGGTCTATTAAGAAGAGGCTGAACTTTGTAAGAAAGAGGAGAGAGAAAGAGAATCCTTACTGTCTAACTAGCCAGGAGGGATTCAGTAACAAACAGTTCTCAGCAGGAGCGGGAAAAGACTCTAACTGAGCCAATCAGGAGACAGGAAGGAGACTATTTGAAAATAATAGGAAGTCCCTAATTTCACTATGCTAACTAGTTGTCCCCTTTGCTGCCCCCTGTCATTTTCTTTATATATGAACGATAGACCTTGAATGTTCCAACACAACAGACATCAGTTCCCCTAGAGTAAATGGCTGCTTTGCCAGTGGCAAATTGGATTTCTCCTGGAATTACAGCTGAACTCCGGATAATATGTTGGCAGAGTGTAGATATGCAGTAAAAGGGAGCACAAGCTATTTAGAGGATTAAGTTGGTCTATTAAGAAGAGGCTGAACTTTGTAAGAAAGAGGAGAGAGAAAGAGAATCCTTACTGTCTAACTAGCCAGGAGGGATTCAGTAACAAACAGTTCTCAGCAGGAGCGGGAAAAGACTCTAACTGAGCCAATCAGGAGACAGGAAGGAGACTATTTGAAAATAATAGGAAGTCCCTAATTTCACTATGCTAACTAGTTGTCCCCTTTGCTGCCCCCTGTCATTTACTTTATATATGAATGATAGACCTTGAATGTTCCAACACAACAGACATCAGTTCCCCTAGAGAAAATGGCTGCTTTGCCAGTAGCGAATTGGACTTGGTGTCTTCCGACGAGGACCCTCTTTCCGATAAGGGGGCGGCTGCCCCCAAAGGTACATATAAATTGAGGATTAGAAAAGACAAGTGGGGGACCCGCGATACTCGCGGGAGAGGAGGACCTCCGCACCTATGAGGAAGAGGAGGAAGCAGCAGGAGGAGGTAAGTTCCCCCCCTATCCCGCCGGTTCCCCGTCTCCTCCACCCCCTGGGTTGATCTTCCCCTCCCCCTGCCCTGGAGCACCCCCCCCTCCGGAGGCCGGGTCTCCCCACCCCTTCCCATTGCAGGGGTAGACCTGGCCTCCGGAGGAGCCCAGGTCTACCAACCCCTTTCCATTGCAGGGG
>NW_015173694.1:151994-157749 GCF_001447785.1 Gekko japonicus | reverse complement strand
TAAATCAATGGATAAAAAGATTAAAAAATTAGCATAACCAACTATGTTCAAAGTAATACTAGCAATTTAAGATTAACATTTATATGAGCTGTTATGATTTCCTATACTTGGGGTTTTAGTTAGTAGTGGTTTTCTTTCCTTTCTCCCTAGATGTAGTTACCCTTTCCCAATTTTTCGTTGTAGTTTGTAGTCTATTAAAAAATGCAATAAAAAATCCCCTCCGGGGGACCAAAAAGAAGAAGAAGAGAAAATGGCTGCTTTGGAGGATGGACTCTATGGCATTACACCTTGATGAAGTCCCTCCCCTCCCCAAACCCCGCCTTCCCCAACCTCCAGCCCCAAATCTCTTATGAATTTCCAAACTGGAGGTGGCAACCTTAGTTGCAAAGTCCACAGACATGTGGCTGCCACAAAGCCTTTGGGTGAGATGTGAGCCTGGAGTAGTTCTATGTGAGGAACTCAATTCCCAGGTATGCTGGGGTCCAATTCAGATTGAGACTGTGGCACACAAGGGCAAATGCTGACTCCCCCATGGCCATTTCCGGTCCAGAAAGCAGTCCAGAGAGAGAGCGGCTGAAGCCTCTTTTCCTCATGCGCCCTTCTCCTGATTTGAATCTGGCCTGCACATACATAGTAATTATTCCCAGTTGAGAACCCCCAAAACATATCTGTAGAAAGACCATGTGGGGCACACTGTAGGGTTGCCACCTCTGGGTTGGGAAATACCTGGAGATTTTGGGGATGGAGCCTGGAGCGAGTGGAGTTTGGGGAGGGGAGGGACCTCAGCATGGTACAAGGCCATACAGTCCACCCCCCAACGCAGCCATTTTCTCCAGGGGAGCTGATCTCTGGAATCTGGAGATCCATTGTAGAAGGGGGAGATCTCCAGGCCTTACACGGAGGTTGGCAACCCTAGGCATACATGGACTTTATAATAGAAGAAGAAGCAGCAACAGAAGAAGAAGAGGAGGAGGAGATTGGATTTATACCCCGACCTTTACTTGGAGTCTCAGAGTGGCTTACAATATTCCTTTCCCTTCCCCTCCCCACAACAGACACCCTGTGAGGTAGGTGGGGCTGAGAGAGCCCTGAGAGAACTGCTCTTGGGAGAACTATGGCTTGCCCAAGGTCATCCAGCAGCTGCGAGTGGAGGAGTGGGGAATCAAACCCGGTTCTCCCAGATTACAGTCCGCGCACTCAACCACTACACCAAACTGGGCCTTTATTGACTTTAAACTATGTCTACAGGAAGAAAAGAACTGGAGTGGAGGGCAGAAATGGAGGATATAGAAACTGCTGGCTGCTATCTATGATGGCTAAAAGGGAACCTCCACATTCAAAGGCAGTAAACCTCGGAATACCAGTGCCAGGAGGCAACCTCAGGGGAAGGCCTCGGCCTCTATGCCATGTTGTTGGGCCTCCAGAGTAACTGGCTGGCCACTGGGAGAGAGAGGAAACTGAACTAGAGGGGCCACTGGTCTGATCCAGCAGGGCTCTTCTTATGTCCTTATGCTTTTACACATAGCACCTGGTGGCACAGACTACCACCGATGCCCCATGCGCTGCTGCTGCACTTGATGCTGGGGAACCACTGATGCTTTCCCTTCACCGTGTCTACCAACACGATGCACGGGGTCCAGCAGCCTTCCGAGAGCCAGAACTCTGTGATACACTGTGGGCTGAGTGAGAAAGACGTACACACAGTGGCTCCAGCAACACGTGCCCCTCGCCTGCTATAGTTCCCAGGTGGTGTTGAGCGCGCCTGCCTTTGCCAGAACCTTATGAGCCACTTTTGAATCCTCGGGAGGTAGCAGGGAGTACTGCATTCCCTCTTCACACACACAAACACACATCCATGGAGGAAGTTCATTGTTGGAAGCCAGCGTATGATTTGAGCTGAGGGCGATTGCCTGTCCCAAATCATCACAAGACTAGAGCCGAAACCAGTGTTCCCTCTAAGCTGAGTTAGTGTGAGCTAGCTGACAGTTTTCTAGCCTTTAGCTCACAGATTTTTGTCTGAGCTCAGGAAGGATGGCTCCAGAGCAAACTGATTTGTGCGTAGCCAAATTGCTCGCTCACAACTTTAATGCCAGTAGCTCACAAAGTAGAATTTGTGCTCACAAAGTAGAATTTGTGCTCACAAAGTAGAATTTGTGCTCACAAAGTAGAATTTGTGCTCACAAAGTAGAATTTGTGCTCACAAAGTAGAATTTGTGCTCACAAAGTAGAATTTGTGCTCACAAAGTAGAATTTGTGCTCACAAAGTAGAATTTGTGCTCACAAGACTCCACAGCTTAGAGGAAGCATTGGCCAAAAACCGTGGGGTGCGGTGTTTTTGAGACACAAATACATGTGTTCTGCATTGTGCTCAAAAGGAGAGTCAGAAAATGAGTACCGGGAACACCACGGGAGTTAAGTAAATAAGTAAAGTCAAATGCTGCCAAGAAAGGCAGGGGCTTGCCCTAGGAGTAGATTCGTCTGTGATCCCCCCCAAATACTGGGGATCTAGCACATGCCAGGCATTTAAGCACCTGGCTCCTATGGGTATTGGTGGCTGTTTCAATGCGGGGTCACAAAGGTCACGTACTAAGGAGCCTGGGTGATCCACTGGAAGGACCTCAGCACGTGGGGGTGATGGGGAAAGCGTCCAGATTTTCTTAGGAAGAACTTGACAAAAAGGCAAGTCAGCTAAAAAAAAGGCACAGAGTCCTTTGCTGGCCTGCACCCCAGCCCGAGTCCCCCGGCCCCCTTCCTTAAAGATCTCTCCCCGACCCATCTTTCCGGTTGGAATTCAGAGGGATGACATTTTCCTGGCTGTGGTTGGATCCTGGCGCTGAGTGCAGCCTCCGCGCCTTTTCCTCTGATGCATAGTAAATCAAGGCCTGAGGTTTCCTTGACTGACAGCTATTCTCTGGGCCAGAGGTTTTGTTGGGGGGGGGGAATGCTTAGCAATCCACCAAAAAGGAGGCGCATGACATCATTCTGAGGTTGTGTCATTCTGGGGGGGGGGGACCACCTGGCCTCCTTTGTTTGCTCTGCAGTCTGCGCACTCGGGCAATGGAAGTTGCCAACCTCCAGGCTCAGTTCTCCTGGGCCCTGACCTGGATGGCCCAGGCTAGCCTGATCTCATCCAATCTCGGAAGCTAAGCAGGGCTGGCCTTGGCTAGTAGTTGCAAGGGTGACCTCCAAGGAATGCCAGGGTCTGGTATTCCAAAGGACTGATATGCTGCTCCAGGAGGCTACTGGTTGAAAGAGATTATTAGAGCATCGGTTCCGACTTGAATTTTGATCTCCGCGACTGAAGGGAGATCTTTGAAAAAGAGGACAGAAATATGTTTATATGCCAAGGATACATGTCGCTGCCAGTGTTCCCTCTAAGCTGAGTTAGTGTGAGCTAGCTCACAGTTTTTTAGCCTCCGGCTCACACATTTTTGTCTTAGCTCAAAAAGGATGGCTCCAGAGCACAGTAATTTATGCAGTAGCCAAATTGCTCGCTCACAACTTTAATGCCAGTAGCTTGCAAAGTAAAATTTTTGCTCACAAGACTACACAGCTTAGAGGGAACATTGGTCGCTGCATAACTTCCAATTGCTGATTTGTTATATAAATTTGTCATATCGAGAACTTCAGAACTAGTAGTGTCACACTGTGACCTTGATTTATAGCTCACAAGCTTTGCATTTTGAGAGTCTGGGAACTTTATGGGTTACGTTGTAACTCTGACTTGGAGCTTTTGACTTTGTATTAAATGCTTTTGGAGTTGTTATAAGGAAACTTTGGTGACTGAATATGTATCAAGAATATACACTCGTTTGGTATTTCAAAATACTTATTTAAAGGCATTGATATAAGACCTGTTAATTGCCTTCACAGTGTTCATTGGTGTTTGATAATCCGCACACTGTGTTTTCCCTTGTTTTGTTGTCAACCTCCAGGTGGTGGCTGGGGATTTCCCACTATTAGAGCGGATCGACAAATGACAGAGATCAGACCACCTGGAGAAAATAGCCGCTTTGGAAGGTAGACTTTATGGCATTATACCCCATTGAAGCCCCTCCCATTCCCAAACCCCACCCTCCTCAAGCTCCACCCCCCAAAATCTTAAAGTATTTCCCAAAAGAGAGCTGACAACCCTACGTGAGGATTTAAACCCAGATCTCCCAGATCCTGTTTTGACACGCTGACCACGACTCAGTGCCGCCTTAATGGCTGTCAGTGCATGACTACTTCCTCTTTCCCCCTTTCTTTCTCTTTTTTGGACCCTGACCTGGATAGCCCAGGCTAGCCCGTTCTCGTCAGATCTCAGAAGCTAAGCAGGGTTGGCCTCAGCTAGTATTTGGAAGGGAGACCTCCAAGGAATGCCAGGGCCAGGATGCAGAGGCAGGGAATGGCAAACCACCTCTGAAATGTCGCTTACCTTAAAAAACAAGTCTAGCTCGCCACCTAGTGGTGCATATTGCTAAATGAGCTAGAACTTCTGGCTGCCAGACAGTCTCCTGGCTATACTACACACAATGCCATATGATAATAATAATAATAATTAATAACAACAACAACAACAACAATCCCCTTTTTGGAAGCTCTTCTCTGTCCTTTCCCTCCTACCCTGTATGAGCTTCCCCCTCTTCCTGCCACCTCCTTACATACTTTTATTGTACACCACTGCTTGCCATGCCCCTTCCCTACCACCTCTCCTATCCCTTCACCCTTTAGTTCTCCATATATACAGATACCACATCGATTTTTCCTTTGGTGGAAACTGCCATCAAGTTGCGGCTGACTTCTGGTGACCCCTTAAGGCAGGGGTGTCGAATTCATTTGTTATGAGGGCCAGATCTGACATAAAGGAGACCTTGTTGGGCTGGGCCATGTGTGTCATAAAATGTAATGCCAGGTAGCGAAGACGTTTCCGTGGTCACGTGGCTGGCATGACTAAACACCAAGGCGCACGGAACGCCGTTACCTTCCCACTGAAGTGGTCCCTATTTATCTACTTGCAATTTCTTGCTTTCGAACTGCTAGGTTGGCAGGAGGTGGAACTAGAGACGGGAGCTCATGCGGCGACTCGGTTCTCGAACTGCTGAACTACTGACCTTCCACAGCCTGCAGTTCAGCGTCTTAACCACTTGAGCCACCGCAGCTCCAGATAGGGAACCATTAAACCAATTTTAAGTCAATATCTATTTGCCAGCTAGGAATGCTTTCAGCCAGGCATCTGTGGTGGTGGAAAATGCCATCAAGTGGTCAGCATAAGATGCCGTAAGGTTTACAAGGCAAGAGCTATTCAGAGGTGGTTTGCCACTGCCTGCCTCTGTGCAACAACCCTGGACTTCCTTGATGGTCTCTCGTCCAAGTACTAACCCGGGCTGGTCCTGCTTAGCTTCCAAGCTGTGATAAGATCCTGTGCCATTTAGGTCAGGGTAGGGTTGCCAGCCTCCAGGTGGGTCTAGCAACAAATAAATATACACTGCAAAAACCTTATAACAAACTATTGTGTTCTATTTATAATCATCATTTAGTAAAGTGCATAGTGTATCATTATTTCATCCTAAAGTAAAGGTAAAGGTTCCCTTGCTCGAAAGCCAGTCGAATCCGACTCTAGGGTTGCGGTGCTAGAGACGGGAGCTCCCTCCGTCATGCGGCACCTGGGTCTCAAACTGCTGAACTACTGACCTTCCACAGCCTGCAGTTCAGCATCTTAACCACTTGAGCCACTGCAGCTCCTTATTTCATCCTAGTCAGGTATAAATATTCA
>NW_015173694.1:137434-151363 GCF_001447785.1 Gekko japonicus | reverse complement strand
CCTGCTTAGCTTCCAAGCTGTGATAAGATCCTGTGCCATTTAGGTCAGGGTAGGGTTGCCAGCCTCCAGGTGGGTCTAGCAACAAATAAATATACACTGCAAAAACCTTATAACAAACTATTGTGTTCTATTTATAATCATCATTTAGTAAAGTGCATAGTGTATCATTATTTCATCCTAGTCAGGTATAAATATTCATTACATTCAATAAGCAATAACATTCAGTACATACAGTACATACAGACTGATAACTACCTGACCATTTTGCATCAGTGTTTTAAAAGTCAAGCCCCAACGGGAGTTTCTAGAATTAAAAGCCCGCTTCTCCTTGCATGAAGTCTTCCAAAAACGGGGACAGCTTTCTTAATAGTTGTATGGATGCTTTTTTTTTTTGCTGGTCCTACAAAAGACACATTATGCAGCTAACGTGCATGGACGGAGTACTCCTGTCGTTCTCAAAGCTGCAGTGCCATATTGTCCATGAATGTTAGCTGCATAATGTGTCTTTTAAGACTATTAAGAAAGCTGTCCCCCTTTTTGGAAGACTTCATGCAAGGAGAAGTGGGCTTTTAATTCTAGAAACTCCTGTTGGGGCTTGACTTTTAAAACACTGATGCAAAATGGTCTGGTAGTTACCAATCTGTATGTACTGAATGTTATTGCTTATTGAATGTAATGAATATTTATACCTTAGGATGAAATAATGATACACTATGAACTTTACTAAATGATGATTCTAAATAGAACACAATAGTTTTGCAGTGTATATTTATTTGTTGCTAGATTATCCTAACACTGCAGCTTGGGTTGCTTCAGCCTCCAGGTGGGGCCTGGGGATCTCCTGCTTTTACAACTGATCTCCATCTGATGGAGATCAGCTCCCCTGGAGAAAATGGCTGCTTTGAAGGGTGGACTCTGTGGCATTGTACCCGGCTGAGGCCCCTCCCCTCCTCAAACCACACCCTGTCCCGGATCTGCCCCCAAAGTCTCCAGGTATTTTCCAACCCAGGGCTGGCAACCCTAAATCAGGGTGTTTTTTGCTTAGAGATGATGGTAGAAAAAATGGTAGGGGCACAGCTGGGAAAGAAATACATGAAGATATGATTCCATCCCTGAATGCAGCTGTGGGCTCCCTTCCCCTGTATCAGCTGTGGTTAGCTGATCAGGCCATTTGGACTGTTTTCATACAGCTGCCTCTTCCCTCCTCTGGCTGAGAGAGGCAGGCACGGAGGGATGTTTATTCAGCTGCTGGGGGCAGCTCTCCCCTCAGAGCATCAGACCCAGAGGCCCTGGCCTCTCAGGGGAGCAGGCAGGGGAGGCTTTGGGGATTGGGGGAGGGGCGGCCTTGGAGTCCCTGAGTCAGAAACAGAGGTCACAGCTCCTCCAGTGTCTTTACATGTTGTTTCTGTTTATTTACTTCATGTATTCCCTGTTTTTCTCACAAATGGGGATCCAAAGCAGCTTACATCATTCTCTGTTTTATCATCACATAACCCTGTGAGGTCAGGTGAGGTTGAGCGTGCATGACTACACCAAGGTTGCCCAGGAAGAAGAAGAGGAGGAGGAGGAGATTGGATTTATACCCTACCCTTCACTCAGAGTCTCAGAGCGGCTTACAAACTCCTTCCCTTCCTCCTCCCCACAACAGACAACCTGTGAGATCGGTGCGGCTGAGAGGGCTCTTTCAAGAACTGCCCTTTCAAGGACAGCTCTGACAGAACTATGGCTTGCCCAAGGTCATCCAGCAGCTGGTTCTCCCAGATTAGAGTCCGTGCACTTAGCCACTACACCAAACTACTCACTGCATGTAGGAAAAGAACACCATCTAGTAAAACCAATCTATTAAAGGGACAGGACATTTTTGTCTGTAACCTATTATGTTCGCCACTGCTCAAGCTAAAACAAGCCACTTAAACCTTTCTGTGGGGAGCAAAGAATCTTTCACATCCTCCTTTGTCACTTTGTATATAAAATCTTTCTTTTATCCTTCTTCACAACAACCCTGAAAGAATGGGCTTTTAAAAAACAATTATTCCCATTTTATAGATGGTTCAGATACTTGCTTATCACATAGTATAAAATTATGCACGGGATGGAAAGAGCTGACCAAATTTTTCTCCTTCTCCCCAAATACTAGAACGCAGTGAATGAAGCTGATGGAGCATACATTCAAGACTGACAAAAGGAAAGATACTGCTTTAAACAGAGAGTGATTAAAATGTGGAATTCTCTCCCAGAGGATGTAGTGATGGCCACATGAATAAACAGCGTTAAAAGGGGATTAGATAGATTCATGGAGGATAAGTCTACCAGTGGCTACTAGCCATGATGACTGAGGAGAATCTCTACATTCAGAGGCCCTAATCCTCTGAATCCCAGAGCCAGGAGGCAACATCAGATGAAGGTTTTAGCCTCTATGCTCTGTCGTCGGCCATCCAGAGGAACTGGAATTGGTGTGAGGATGCTGGACTAGATGGACTGTTGGTCTGATCCCAATGGGACATAGACCCAGGATCCCAGATTCCCCTTTGTTTCTGCTGATGCCCACCAGCTCTTTGGTTTGTCCTGGTTCAAGCTACTTTGGCAGGCATCTTTGATGCTGTGGCTGAGAGTGATGAGGATCTCAGGATGGAAAACACAGAAGGGTCAATCAACGAGGGAGAAAGCACTGCGTAACTAACCTTCACCTGCCACTTCCTGCTTCTTATGCTGCCACCTAATGGCACTCTAAGGACTCACACCCTGTCGGACTAGAAAGACACACAGATTCACCTGTGAAGTGTCAGGGCTTGAAATCCAGATCTTGTTGCAGGCTGGCGTTTAGAGGCCAGACTTCCAGAGAGGATTGTCAGCTCAGGTTGGGAAATTCTTGGAGATATGGAGGTGGAGCCTGAGGAGGGTGGGGTTTGAGGAGGGGAGCAAACTCATTAGGGATGTGATCAGTGTTCCCTCTAAGCTGAGTTTGTGTGAGCTAGCTCACAGGTTTTTTTAGCCTCCAGCTCACACCTTTTTGCTCAGCTCAGGAAGGATGGCTCCAGAGCAAACAGATCTATGCAGTAGCCAAATCGCTCGCTCACAACTTTAATGCCAGTAGCTCACAAAGTAGAATTTTTCCTCACAAGACTCCCCAGCTTAGAGGGAGCGTTGGATGTGATGCCATATCCCCCCTCCAAAGCTGACATTTCCTCCAGGGCAGCTGATATTTGTACTGTGGAAATCAATTGTAATACTAGGAGAAGTCCAGGTCCCACCTGGAGGCAGGCAGCCCTTCTTCCAAACAGTCATTCCCCCCTGCTAACAGGGAACCTGATCTGGACTGGGGCCAGAGTGCTGAAAATTAAGGGAAGGTTTAACTCTGCCAAATGCCCTAGAATGCTTTAAACCCCAGTATGCCACCCCCCCCCCCAATTTAGGGCTGCAAAGAGATCTGAAGAAAAATTCCTGTCCTTTTAATAGAGGCTGCTCAGTTCTCCATGACATGAAAAACCTTCTCTCCAGGCTTGCTGGCAACCATGTCTGCTATTCAGAGTGGTTCTTGATGAATGAATGGGAACAAAGCCAAGTAAACGGGACAAAATTTGAGTCTAGTGGCACCTTTAAGACCAAGAAAGTTTTATTTAAGATATGAGCTTTCAAGTGCATGCACACTTCCTCAGATACATTGAAATGGAAGTTAGAGAGTTAGGTAGAGAGTTAGCAGCAATTAGAGTTATAGAGTTAGGTAGAGAGTAAGCAGTAATTAGCAAACAACATAATTAACATGTTTAACAGATGCAAGCACCAAGCAGGAATAACAAGCTTAGTTTATATGGTCACTGTTTTTTTGGATTTAATTCTGCGGAGGGGGGGGACATAGAGAAGCAAATACATATATGAACTGGGAAGTGCAGTGCTCCCGTGGCGAACCCGTGGCTCCCTGCCGAAGGTGCGGAGTTAAAAACTAGTACCTACGAGGTACTAGTTTCCTGAAACTGCTGGCCAAGGGCGGGCGTCTGATCACGTTCCCAGTGGACTTATGTAGCATCTGGCGCCCGTCGTTGTTCGTCTCCGCAGGTTGTGCAACAGCGCCCAACAGCACATGCACACAAAGAGCGATTGGTAGTGCGATCACGTGGCGTGGCTTCTGTGCCACGCTGCAGGATACCCGTCTGATCGGCATTTCCCCCGAACCACGGGACCTCGACTGGGACGTGTGCTTGGGTGGCCGCGCATTAGTTTCCTCCGGGGCAATTAGCCACGCCTCCCCCCGCGATATCCGGCCCGTGTGACCGGGGCCATGGTCACCATGTTTTTGGATTTAATTCTGCGGAGGGGGGGACATAGTGAAGCAAATACATATATGAATATTCAAGATTGATGTGTGAATGTACCCTTCTTAATTGTGGAATGCTGAGAATAATTAACGGAGGCCTTGTTGTTACGCTCCATCTGTCTCCTCTCAAGCACAGAGATAACTAGCAGCATCATTTTCTTTAAAGAAGAAGAGATTGGATTTATACCCCGCCTTTCACTCAGAGCAGTTTACAAACTCCTTTCCCTTCCTCTTCCTACAACAGACACCCTGCGAGGTAGGTGGGGCTGAGAGAGCTCTTTCAAGAAGTGCTCTTTCAAGAGCCCAAGGTCATTCTCATCAAAGGCTCCTAAGTAAGCTCAATAGTCATGGGATCAAAAACTGGCTAATTAATAGGAAACATAGAGTGAGTATAAATGGACAATTTTCTCAGTGGAGGGTAATAAGCAGTGGGGATCAGTGATCAGTGCTGGGTCCGATGTTTTTTAACTTGTTCATTAATTATTTGGAGTTGGGAGTAAGCAGTGAAGTGGCGAAATTTGCGGATGACACAAAATTGTTCAGTGTGGTGAAAACCAGGGAGGATTGTGAGGCACTCCAAAGGGATCTATTGAGGATGGGCGAGTGGGTGTCAACATGGCAAATGGGGTTCAATGTGGCCAAGTGCAAGGTGATGCACATTGGAGCCAAAAATCCTAGCTATAAACACATGTTGATGGGGTCCGAACTGGCGGAGACTAACCAAGAGAGAGATCTTGGAGTTGTAGTAGATAACTCACTGAAAATGTCAAGACAGTGTGCGACTGCAATAAAAAAGGCCAATGCTATGCTGGGGATTATTAGGAAGGGAATTGTAAACAAATCAGCCAGTATCATAATGCCCCTGTATAAATCGATGGTACGTCCTCATGTGGAGTATTGTGTATAGTTCTGGTCACCACACCTCAAAAAGGATATTATAGCTTTGGAAAAAGTGCAGAAAAGGGCAACTAGAATGATAAAAGGTTTGGAACACTTTCCCTATGAAGAAAGGTTAAAGCGCTTGGGGCTCTTTAGCTTGGAGAAATGAAGGCTGAGGGGTGACTGGTTGTGCAGTGTTATATCTGTCACCAGACCAGAGAAATAAATTCTAATCTACCATTTGAAATTACATTAAATTTTACTATTCATTACATTACATTACAATCACTATTCTGATCTACTAGTTTGGTGTAGTGGTTAAGTGCGCGGACTCTACTAGAGCCAGTTTGGTGTAGTGGTTAAGTGCGCGGACTCTAATCTGGGAGAACCGGGTTTGATTCCCCACTCCTCCACTTGCACCTGGCTGGATGACCTTGGGCAAGCCATAACTCTGGCACAGCTGTTCTTGAAAAAGAGCAGTTTCTGTCAATAATTTTCTCAGCCCCACCTACCTCACAGGGTGTCTGTTGTGGGGAGGGGAAGGGAAAGGAGTTTGTAAGCCGCTCTGAGACACCTTTGGGTAGTGAAGGGTGGGGTATAAATCCAATCTCTTCTCTTCTTTTCTTCTACTATTCTAGGTAAGAAATACAATAAATAAAGAGAATGTATAGCCCTTCTTGGTGAGAATACCGATGTAAAAACTGAATGAGATTAGCATATGTAGTGAGATTAGAAACTACTATCCCTGTTAAGTCCTGGGGAATTTATTGTTCCGAGTATTGTAATAACTTGTAATTTAGCACTTTCCCTTTCCAGTCTGTTCCTAAAGTTCCTTTGCAATAAAACAGCTACTTTGAGACCACCCAGTGAATGTCCTGGAAGGCTGAAGTGTTCTCCTACAGGTTTCTCAGTCTGGTGATTCCTTTTTTAAAAATTATTTAACGTTTTTATTGCAAGATACATAGTTTTGCACATTACAGTTGGTTTAGAGGGGGGGGGGAAAGCTACAGCTTACAAGCAGAGTAGACGGATAATTTCAATTTACAATTGTAACAGGTCTAAAGGGTAAACGTTTTTTGGTACTTTACCATTGGTTGTCATGTACTCTAGAAACGGAAGCCAAATTGCTGGAAACTGAGCTTTTTGCCTGGCATTTTCATTCAGAACATTTTGGTACGCAATTAATTCCATCACATGGACTTGCCAAATCCTATCGTGCCAGAGCGAAATTGATGGAGGTAAGTTATTTTTCCATTTGATGGCGATGCAGGATCTGTCCGCTGCCAGCAAAAAGTTGATTAGTAATTTCTTTGTCTTCAGCAAATCACTGTTTTAGTCTGGTGATGTCAGATCTGTGTCCATTTATCCTTTGGTGTAGGGTTTGACCTGTTTGCCCTGTGTAGAGAACAGAAAGACACTGTTGGCATTTAATGGTATATACAATGTTACTGTGCAACTGAACACCAAACAACAACAACAACAAAAACAATGTTAGAAGATGAGCAAGTGAATGAGCCTGAGATGACATAGTTGATGTTGTTAGGTCCAGTGATCGCGTTGCCTGGGTGTATGTGGCAGCAAAGTTGGCATCTGGCTTTGTTGCAAGCTCTGGTAGCAGTGTCCATGTTCAAGTTAGATGTTGCCTTATTGTGGGTGAGGAGCTGTTTAAGACTGGAGGGCTGTCTGCGTGCAAGAAAAGGTTCGCCCTCCAGAGCTTGTGGAAGAACCTATTCATTTGGACAGTGCCCTCTTGTGGACTACTTCTGTTATTGTTTCATTCTCAGGTTATGCAACAGAAAAGAGCTGCTCCAGTGAGCGCACCTTTGAATGCTTTCTGACGTCATCATCACCCTGTGCAGTATTAGCGGTCAGGATCCCTGCCAAGCCAGACTGGGCCTTTGGAACAGACCTCTTGCCTGAATAAGACCAGGACGAACCAGGAACCCCCCTGGAGGAAGATCGGGGGCTCGGGGGATAGCTGGCACCACAGGCCTCCACTCAGGCCTTTGGCCTTGGTTGATGGGCCTGCCCGAACCCTTCGGTCCAGTTAACGTTGCTGACTCGCCAGCTCCCAAGGCAGCTCCCTAAGACCAAACCCCAGAGCTCGAGTCTCCCAGGTTCTTCCCCCACCCAGTGCCAGCCGCAGAGGCCATAGGCCAGCATCACCACAACAAAACGCCAGGCTGGAGGCCCAGCGTGCTGCCACTGAGCCTGACCATGGCTGGAGCACACAGCATTCTTAGCAGGAGCAGGGATCTATTAAGTTGGGCCTTCTTCCTCTGCAGAATATTTAAGCTATGAGCTACTACTTCTAGGGTTGCCAGATTCATTGGAAATGCTGGCGGGGGGGTGGGGGGATGTTTTGGGAGTTCGGAAGCATCCCCGCTGACATGCCATCATCACCAGAAGTGACATCACACTCTGCGCCTACGTCACCTGGAAGTGACGTAGGCATGTCAGGGGCACCCTCTGGTTTTGGGGCAAAATTCTATGGTAAAATTGCCCCTCAAACCACAGAGTTTTGCCCAGAAACCAGAGTGTTGCTCCCTGACATCACCGACATGCCTACGCCAATGTTCCCTCTAAGCTGTAGAGTCCTGCGAGCAAAAATTTTACTTTTTGAGCTATTGGCATTAGAGTTGTGAGTGAGTGCTTTGGCTACTGCATAAATCAGTTTGCTCTGGAGCCCTCCTTCCTGAGCTAAGACAGAAATGTATGAGCTGGAGGCTAAAAAATGTGAGCTAGCTCACACTAACTCAGCTTAGAGGGAACACTGGCCTACGCCACTTCTGGGTAACATAGGCACCGTGTGCAACCTTGCTGTTTGGGGGTGGGGGTGGAATTTCCTCCCACTGGCCAGCTGGCTGGCTGGTGGTGTGCAGGAGCCCACAAAACCGGGCAATCCCCTGCCCCCCACCTGGGGAATGGCAACCCTGACTTCTGCTTCTTTCATCCCCTGTTGTTAGACCGAGGTCTTGAACAATAAAACTGAAAGCCTTAAATAAAGCCCATGTCTAAAAACACCTCCCCTCGACACCTTCTCTGCAGCCTCTAGAAATCGAGCAACAAAATAAATACGTTGGGAATCAGACTCCTCGGACAGGAATTAAACCTTTTGCTGTAGAGTCACTGGAGAAAGCATTTCTCAAGGCATGGCATAATCCAGTTTTGCCTAAACTGGTGCACACGTAAGGACATTGCAGGAGAATATGTACAAGAGAGTCGACTGACTGGAGGGGGCAAGGATATAACCGATCTGAAAAAGGGATCCTTGGCAGATGACCCAGCAACAGCACTGAAAAGAAAAAGAAGAAGAGATTGGATTTATACCCCGCCCTCCACTCAGAGTCTCAGAGTGGCATTGGAAAATAGCTGGAGACTTTGGGGGTGGAGCCAGGAGAGGGCGGGGTTTGGGAGGGGAGGGGCCTCAGCATGGTACAATGCCATACAGTCCACCCTTCAAAGCAGCCATTTTCTCCAGGGGAGCTGATCTCCGTCAGCTGGAGATCAGTTGTAAAAGCGGGAGATCCCCAGGCCCCACCTGGAGGCTGGCAACCCTATTACAATCTCCTTCCCTTCCTCTCCCCAGAACAGACACCCTGTGAGGTAGGGGGGGCTGAGAGAGCTCTGAGAGAACTGTGACCGGCCCAAGGTCATCCAGCTGGCATCATGGGAAGGAGTGGAGAATCAAACCCAGTTCTCCAGATTAGTGTCCACCACTGTTAACCACTACACCAAACTGGCTCTTTTGTTGGAACACACAGTTCCATTGTGAGTGCATAAAGGTCCTACATAACTTTGGCCTAACCAAGGAATCTAAATAAGAAGGGAGTTTACCCTTAGGCAGAAGGCCCAAGACCAGCAGAGAACATGTCCTCCGTGCATCAAAAGGAGTATAGTACTTATCTCTGGCACAAATCAATTCGGCCACATATCCCCCCCCCCCATTGATTTATAGAGGAAAGAAAAAAGATCCTCCCCTTAAAAATTTGCAAGAGATAAAAGGCTGTGGGCTGAATGGAAAGCCTGGCTGGCTCGATCAGTCTGTGCAGCTGGTGTGCTTCTGATCTACCCATGAGCAGTGTTCCCTCTAAGCTGAGTTAGTGTGAGCTAGCTCACAGTTTTTTAGCCTCCGGCTCGCACATTTTTGTCTCCGCTCACGAAGGATGGCTCCAGAGCAAACTAATTTATGCAGTAGCCAAATTGCTCACGCACAACTTTCATGCCAGTAGATCACTAAGTAGAATTTTTGCTCTCAAGACTCCACAGCTTAGAGGGAACATTGCCCATGAGCCTGGTCCTAGCTAGACCTAGATGGTGGCTCTGACCTCAGTGAGGCTCTGGAGGCCTGACCTAACTACTCTGCAGATCCCTGCTCCTGAGGAGCTTGTAGTCCACTACAGGACCCGGCTGCCCCAAACTGGACTTGAGCCACAAAACAGAAAGTGCCGTGAAAAAAGAAGAAGAGCTGGATTTATACCCCACCCTTCACTTGCAGTCTCAGAGAATCTTACAATCTCCTTCCCTTCCTATCTCCACAACAGACACCCTGTGAGGTAGGTGGGGCTGAGAGAGCTCTGAGAGAACTGAGGCCGGCCCAAGGTCACCTAGCTGGCTTCATGTGGAGGAGTGAATCAAACCCGGTTCTCCAGATTAGAGTATCTTTTTTCATATATGTGTGTGTGCGCGCACTTGTGAGTGTGTGTGTACCTGGAAGTCATGGTGACCTCTGGTGACTGACCCCTACTGGGGGCCTGGAGGATATTCAGGGAGGTGGCTGAATAAAGCCTGCCCCTGCCTCCCGACTGCTGGTATTCCTCAGAGGTCTCCCATCCAAGTACTTGCCAAAGTCGACCCTGCTTAGCTTCTGAGATCTGATGAGATCAGGCTTGCCTGGGCTAGCCGGGTCAGGGCTAGAGTCCACCACTATTAACCGCTACACCAAACTGGCTCTCCCGGGTCCTCTAAGGTGGTTACTTATGCTGGCTTTATCTACTTAAAGCTTTTTCAACCTGCCTTTCCTCTACCCATTCTTAAGGCAGCTTACAAAAATGGAAACCATCAGCCATGCAAAATTCAGCTAAGCCAGTGAGGGGAAAACTCAATGTGACACATGCCGACCAGCTCAAAGAATGAGCCGCAATAATAAAGCAGCAATACACCCAAACTACGGTTGCCATCTCTGGGTTGAGAAATACCTGGAAGTTTTGGGGGCGGAGTTTGAGGAGGGACCTCAGCCGGGTGCAATGCCATAGAGCCCACCCTCCGAGGCAGCCACTTTTTCCAGGGGGACGGGGGGGACGGGGACACACATGATTATTTTAATGCTAAGCTACCATTTGTAATATTAATGGAGTTACTGAATTTTACTGGATGTCCAGTGCACTCCTATGCAGTTATTCTATTCGAAGTGGATTGATTTGTAATGGAGTGGTAGCTTTGCATTAGACTGCACTGTTTGCCATTAAAGCTTTTATTGCCGGACACCTGATTCTGAATCTGTCCGAGCCTGTTTGCTGATCTGATATGGGACTCACCTTTCATTTTAAGTTGTTATTAGCATAGGTGGTTGTTTCACTTTAATATGGATTTTAGTGTTGCAAGTTACCTGGGAGGGCTTTGGTGGAGGGCTGATGTGTCAACAGAGCAAACAGATGAGAACCCCTTCCCAAATTATTCATAGAATGTTCAGGAGAATAAAAGTCTTGATTTACCACTTAAAACACAGTAGACTAGGAGCCACAAGGGAGTATTGCTGGAGAATGTTCCACCGTGACAGTGCGACCACAGGAAAGGTTATTTCCCTACTCAGCACCCTCTGAAGACAGAGGCACCCCAAGGCTCCGTCCCTTTTCTTCGCAAGTTTCTCAGGAGCAATTCAGATTAAGGACCACACCATGTGGGGTGGGGATGGGGTGGGGTGCTTCTATCTCCTCCTGTGTCCTTTCCCCAACCTCAGTCTGCATGGAGGTTGCTATCTGCCCCACTCTGGAAATGTATTGTGTATCTAATCAATATATGTGAAGTCCTCAATGGGCAAATAAGAACATAAGAGAAGCCGATGTTGGATCCGGCCAATGGCCCATCCAGTCCAACACTCTGTCACACAGTGCCCAAAAAATACCAGGAGCCATCAGGAGGTCCAGCAGTGGAGCCAGGACACTAGAAGCTCTCCGTTGCCCCCACCCCCAAAGCACCAAGAATACAGTGCATTACTTGCCCCAGGCTGAGAGTTCCTACCTATGCATTGTGGCAAACAGCCACTGATGGACCTCTGCTCCATATGTTTCTCCAATTCCCAGGCAGTTTCAGGTCTAGAAAATGGCAAGGGGGGGGGGAGATTAAGCCTCCCTTTTCATACACTGTGGACCCAGTCCAAATTGAGTCCCGCACAGGACTTCAGGACATGCCTCCCCACCTGCATAATGTGTTCTCAGTTCCTTTTTTTGGGGGGGGTATTTGTGTGGGTTTGTGTATGTGCTTGTGAGCCTGGAAGTCATGGTGACTTCTGGTGACCCTTTCGGAGAGGTGACTTTGATATTACCTGCCTCTGTGTCCCAGCCCTGGCATTTCTTGGAGGCCACCCTTCCAAGTACTTGCCAGGGTCAGCTCTGCTTAGCTTCCGAGATCTGCTGAGATCGGGCTTGCCTGGGCATTGATTCCCTGTTGTGAATTCATTGCTGGCTGCCATTCTCCGCCATGCCAGCTCTCTGCTGACTTAAAAAAAACCCATTGTAGTTGCTGTAGCGTTATAGCAATTTGACATCTATTGAGTTTTTTAAAAGCTGGCATGAAACAAAAACACACACACAAAAAAAGAAACCAAAACACAGACATTTCCAACACAGACTACAGGGAAATGGCAGCTCCAAGGGGATAGAAAGGGGAAATGGCACCAAATCTGGACCTTTCTGTCTACACTTTGGGCAAACCTTTTTTGACTCTGACCTTCCCAGAAAAATCATAGCATAGAATATGCTGCCGGTAGGGAAAAGGATGACTCAAGCATGACTGGGGGTATGAAGTTGTGCAGATGGTCTGTAAAATCCCACTCCTGTTTGTTTGCAATTTGGGACCAAAAGTTTCACGCAGAAGGAGCCTGTCTTACCAAAAATGGAGATTAGTTTTAGACGATGAACAAAATAAGCGGTGAGGAAGTCGCTTCACCCAAACGATCAGAAGCGAGGGGGAGAAATGAGTAGTTGTACAGTAACACTGCTGAGGCGATCCGTTCCAGATGTTGGCCCAAGCAGATAGCTGTGGATGGAGGAAATCAGGCCATCGGGAGCCAACTAGGACCCGACAGGCTCAGGTCAGCTTCCAAATGGGATGCGGAGGGACCTCCTTTTGTCTGGCTAAGGACCCATAAAACCCCTTGGCACCTGTTGCATTTTCAGCTTCAATGCTCCTGTTGAGGTTGGATAAAATGAGCCGTAAAAAAACAATACGATATATACCTGTAATGTATCCAGTCCAGACAAGTCCAGAGACAAATGTCAAGCTTCGCTCCAAGAGACAATGGACTATGCGGATCCTAGCCCGCTCCAATCAAGGGGCTAGGTTCCCGGCCAAGAGCCTATGGGACTCTTGGCCACTATAAATAACCTATAAGGAGGGTAGGGGGTGTGTTTTGGGTGGTGGTTTCTCGGGGATATATGCCGGCCTGCGAGCCGGCCAAAGTCGTCTTGTTAATGATCGAATAAAGTACGCTTTGCTGAAATCACTCTCCGTCTGCGTACTTTTCAATACCAGTGGGCTCTCCCACACTCAACAGGTCTTGGGAATATTTGCCATTGGAAATATAGAATCCCGGGTTGCCCTGGGACCACTGCAGTCCAAACACCAGTTCAATATTCAAGGTGTTCAGGTATCGTTCTCCTAAGGAGGGACAGAGAAGGGGGACAGCCTCTCTCCTGTACCGCTGATGCCTCCCGGCATCTCTCTGGGGCACGGAGAGTTAAAAGCCCTGAGCGTGGTTCCGTGGCTTCCTTCCAACAGAGGTTGCTGTTTAAACCAAAGGTCCCCTTATTGCTCACTCTCGTTAATAGATTTTTCCCATTGACTTCTCTCTTTATTGACTATGACTTCCTCTTTTGGCAGGTGAGCTATTAGCTGGGTCACTGATCCGTCGCAACATAAAAGGCCCTCCATTGATTAGGTTTTTATCGGTGGCTTCTCCAAACGTGAAGGGAGAGAGAGATTGGGCCGTTCTTGGCTTCTCCTGGGCTTTTCTTTGCCTTCCCACCCCCAGGGTCAGCTGGTGGGACTCTCCCCTGCAGGGATGGCCTTTGGTGGTCCAGGAAGGATGGAGGAACAAGTCTCCCTCTTCCACAACACCCCAGTTTCGACGCTGCACACTTGACTTGCCGCGCATACCTTTGAAGAGCTAAGTCTTTTCTGCACAGGGAGTCCACCCTCCAAAGCACCCATTTCCTCCAGGGGAGCTGATCTATGTGTCCTGGAGATGAGTGTATTTCTGGGGCATCCCCAGGTCCCACCTGGAGGCGGGCGTCTTTAGCGGCTAAGAGTGCAGTGCAACTGCAGTGGGGCTTTCCTTGGGGCAGTCGTCTCTCCCCATGCCACCAGAGGGGCTTTTCCTGTGTTTGTAAGAACTGGTAATTGACACCAGGGGACATTTCGTAGAAAAAGAGGTGCAGGAGCTCATTAGCATAACTCATTAGCATAACTCATTTGCATATGCCACACCCCCTGACATCAAGGGTGTAGACTTTCCAATT
>NW_015173694.1:132890-137222 GCF_001447785.1 Gekko japonicus | reverse complement strand
TCTGGGGGGGGGGGGCTCTGCAACTTACCTGGCTGCTTCTTGCTCCTTGTGACCCGGGGCTGCTGAAAGCAGGGGGCGGGCTTGTTGCATGTGCCCGCCCCCTGGGCTCTTTACTGCTGGAGCTCCACTCCTGTGCACCTTTGCAGGAAATGACCCCTGATTGACACACTTTAACCACTTTTTAAAAGACTACAGGGGGAGCAATGGCCACCACCATGGGGACTGGGGGGAGGAATGGCCACTGTGCGAGAGAGGCTGGGAAGACCCAAACATTCCAGCCCAAATAACAACTAGCCAGGCTTAGATCCTTGTTTAGCTTTGTATTCTTAGTTAGATGTCCCCCTGTCCCTATTCCTGTAGCTTGTAGTGAAAAAAACAAATATATAGATATATAAAACAACTAGCCAGGCTTTAGTGAAGTCTTGCCTATGTCACAGTAGCAAAGTAGGTTTGGGAAAGACTGCACAGAAGTCAAGGGAAACCCAGTGGTGTGCAGAAGCACCATGATTCTGTGGGCAAGAAGGAACACCCCCCCACACACACACTAATATCCAAACTGGGCCAAAGAATACAAGTCTAAGACCACTTTCAATCCATTTTCAATGCACTTTCCAACTGGACTTTACTATGTGAACTGGCAAAATCTAGTGGGAAAGTGTATTGAAAGTGAATTGAAAGTGGATTATTTAGTGTGTGTGCGATCGCAGCCCACGTGACCCAAGTTGTCCCTGAAGTCTGTGGGAATTAAGAGCTTCCAGGCTGGGTAGCGTTGCCAACTCTGGGTTAGGAAATTCCTGGAGATTTGTTGTTGGAACCTGGGGAGGGAAACGTTTGTAGTGGGGAACGGAAGGATAGGCTTGCCAGGTGCTCATCCATAGTGAGCAGACTCTGGGCAATGATGGCTGCTGCCTGCCAATGCTCAGCTGGGAGGTGGGTGGAAGCAGGAGGACCAAATGTGACTGTTGGAGTGCGATACAGGGGGATGCTGCTTCCTGCATGATGCCAGTGCTTCCGGGTTGCACTGGAAGTGATGTCACCGCATGGCGATAAATATTGCTCCCCCCCCCCAATGTAAATACCCACCTCCCCCCATCTCCCAGGCCATACCCGGCAACCGTAGGGGGGGACGGGACCTCAGTGCGATATAATGCCACAGAGTCCACCCTCCAAAGCAGCCATTTTCTCCAGGGAAACTGATCTCAGTAGTCTCTGGATGTGAGCTGTAGTTCTGGGAGATCTCCAGGTCTTACCTGGGAACACTGTATCTCCAACGGTGGTCTGCCAGGTATTCTAGTGATGCTGTCATATAGCCTGTGAACCTGGTGGGCTTTGTGGTATTTTTCCAGCATTTGGTCAACAGCTGCTACAGCTGTGGTGTCTGAAAGGAACCTCCATATGCGGAGGCATCAAACCTCTGAAAGCCAGGGCTAGGAGGCGATTGCAGGGTTAATCTTCAGCCCGCCTTCCAGGACAATTGGCTGGCCACCATATGAAACAGGATGCTGGGCTGGATGGACCACTGGTTTGTTCCAGCAAGGCTCTTCTTTATGTTCTTATTTACTCTATCCATACACAGCATTCTGCGACTTTCCTTTTATGCCCAGTGAAACATTATGTGCAACTTTGGAGCTTGCATCCTTGTACACCATGTAAAGATGGCCCAATGAAAAAAAAAAAAGATATTTAACCTATTTTGTAAGTCCTTTGATCTTGAGACTACTTTAAGATTTCCTATGATAGGGTTTGCAGGGTTTCATTGACTAATCAATCTGATCCACGGCTTTAAAAGGTTTTGCTCAAGCCGCAGGCCTTGAGTCACGCTGCTCCTGTGACAGAGAGGGGCTCATGTCAGGTCAGGGAAGAACATGGCCAGGGTTGCCAGCTGTCAGGGATAGAACCTGCCCTTTTGGGATTTCAGTCTCCAGCGTTTTTCTGTAAAACAAGACCAGCGAGAGATTGATGGTTTCACCCAAGAGGCTGTGGGGAGACTTTTCTCCTCACTGGTCAATCAGCACTGAGGATGAAATCAAACTCCACCCACACACAACAATGACCAACAAGGTACATGTGCTGCACCTTCATTATCTTAAAGTGCACATATGCACATTTTCGTAACAGGTAAGGTTGCCAGATCCAGTCTGGGGACCTCCTGGAGATTTGGAGGTGGCTCCTGGGGAGGACAGGCGCTCAGTGGGGTGCAGTGCCATAGAGCCCACCCTCCAAAGCATCCCTTTTCTCCTGGGGAACTGATCTCTGCAGTCTGGAGATGAGCTGTCATGCCAGGGGATTTGTTGGGTGATAGTAAGATATTGAAAAATGGTATTTAGCAGAGATAATATAGCCCAGCAGAGCCTGAGTAAAATAATTCAGACTGAGTCCATGTGTGATTAAAATATAAAGTTTTTACTAAATTCTAGCATAGGGAAGGGTAACTGGGATGAAAATAACAAAAGAGCTAAATCGGCTACATCCTTACACTACAAAGACAAAACTAGAAGAGAGTTATGGCTTCTCTTCTTCTTCTTCAGAACAGCAAACAAAGACATGAAGAGGAGCCATAAAATGCTAAAACACTTTGACACTTTTGTCCCAATCAAACTCCTAGATCAGGGAGAAAATTCCCAGGCTTCTACTCCTAAAACAACATTGGTTACATGAAACACATGTGACTTCCTGTGAGTAACATAAACAAACGTTTAACCCCAGATGTACTGAGTGTTTTCAACTTGCAATACCCAACAGGATCCCCAGGTCCCACCTGGAGGCTAGAATCCCTGGGATGGGCAGGGGAATAAGTCTATCTCCCTGCTCTGTTTTCCAGATACAAATTCCTACCCCCCCCTTCCCATAGCTGCAGCAAGAAAAACAGCTGAGCAGTTTTGAACTCTTGGGGGAAAAGCAGAGTGATTGTGTTATTTTAAACACACACACACTACAGTGAGTGAGGGAAGCTGAACCCACATGAAGCTGCCTTATTCTGAACTGGACCACTAGTCATTCCAGGTCAGTGTTGTCTACTCGGTGACCAGCAGTGGCTCTCCAGGCTCTCAGGCATGGGCCCTTCACATCACCTACCCCCTAGTCCTTTCAAGTGGAGATGCTGGGGATGGAACTTGCAACTTGCAGCATCCTGTCTTACACAATGGCCAACCAGCTACCCTGGAGGGCCAACGGACTGAGCACTGAGGCAGGACTGCCAGCTTTTAAACTCTAGCTGTCTCTTTAAGGTCCGTTTGATCTGCAAGGAGCTATCAGGACATGTTATTTACCTCCATGCTCTGAAATGCTTCTCCTGCCCCTTTGCACTTATTAAACCTCTGTAGAGGAACAGGACTCCTCACTTTCCAGTTGGCAGTCTTACATACAGAGAGCCAGCTGGTTGTAGTGGTTAGGAGCACGGACTCTAATCTGGAAGAACTGGGTTTGTTTCCCCACTCCTCCATATGCAGCTGCTGGTGTGACCCTGGGTAAGTCACAAGTTCTCTCAGAGCTGTTCTCTGACGAGCAGTCCTCGAAAGAGCACTCTCAGCCCCACCTACCTCACAGGGTGTCTGTTGTGGGGAGGGGGAGGGAAAGGAAATTGTAAGCTACTCTGAGTGAAGGGCAGGGTGTAAATCCAATCTCCTCCTCCTCCTCTCTAGTATTGTCTCCTAGCGCTGATAGTCAGAGGTTTACTGCCTCTGGATGTGGAGGTTCCTTTTAATCGCCATGCCTAGTAGCCCTTGTTGGACTTCTCCAGGAATCTGTTTAATACCTGTTGAAAGCCATCTATGCTTGTGGCCATTGCTACTTCTAGTGGCAGTGAATTTCACAATTTAATTACTCTTTGAGTAAAAAAGCACTTTTCTTTAGTTCATCCTGAATCTATTTCCCATCAGCTTTATTCTAATATTTACTTTGCTATACTCTACTTCTTCCCTAATTTTCCTCCCGATCTTTCCCCTTCTAAGGATGCCAGCCTCCAGGTGGGACCTGGGGATCCCCTGGAATTACAGCTCATCTCCAGACTACAGAGAGAGATCAGCTCCTCTGGGGAGAATGGCTGCCTTGGAGGGTGAATTCTATGGCATTGTACCCCACTGAGGTCCCTGTCCCCCCCCCCCGGCTCCATCCCCAGATCTCCAGGAGTTTCCCAACCTTTGCACCCCGGCATCTAGTCATGCCGGCCACATGACCACGGAAATGTCTTTGGACGGTGCTGGCTCTTCGGCTTGGAAACGAAGATGAGCACCGCATCCCTAGAGTTGGATTCGACTGGCTTTCGAGCAAGGGATACCTTAAGAGGTGGAAAGGGCAAGGGATAACTCCCCTTATCCACATGACCAATTTTTG
>NW_015173694.1:131650-131761 GCF_001447785.1 Gekko japonicus | reverse complement strand
AGCCGGAGGCTAAAAAACTGTGAGCTAGCTCACACTCACTCATCTTAGAGGGAACACTGGTCATTACCTCCTGGATGGTCCACTTTATTCACTCCCAAGAAAGAAGTTTCT
>NW_015173694.1:131303-131468 GCF_001447785.1 Gekko japonicus | reverse complement strand
AACCTTACCTCAAACCTTATTTTATTTTGTATGTTCTAAATTTTATCTTATATTATTTTAAGCTGTTTTATGCCAGACCTATATATTTTTACTTCCTGTGTTTTAATGCAGATCCTATTCTGCATTTTATAACTTTTATTATATTGTATTGTATTTGTAATGGCC
>NW_015173694.1:130845-131266 GCF_001447785.1 Gekko japonicus | reverse complement strand
CCACCCTCCCCATGTTCCACCCCCCTAAATCTCCAGGGATTTCACAACCCAGAGCCGGGCGTCCTAGCCCAGGACATGTGGTCCCAGCAGTGGGATGAGAGGGGGGAACCACACCCTCGGAGCTGTTCCACCCTCCCCATGTTCCACCCCCCTAAATCTCCAGGGATTTCACAACCCAGAGCCGGGCGTCCTAGCCCAGGACATGTGGTCCCAGCAGTGGGATGAGAGGGGGGAACCACACCCTCGGAGCTGTTTTTGTGGACGCGAGCCGTGCAGGAGGAAACGTTGAAGCCTTTCTTGCATTGGCTTCTCACCATCAATCATGTTCAACTGACCCAGCTAAAATCCTTGGGGTTATACCAGACCCCAGAATTACTGCTGGAGAAGAAAGTTCATACAGCTGCAAAAGATGCTATCTTGT
>NW_015173694.1:119532-130157 GCF_001447785.1 Gekko japonicus | reverse complement strand
AGGGAAGGCAGGGTTTGAGGAGGGAGGGACCTCCATGGGGTACAATATGCCATAGACGCCACCCTCCAAAGCAGCCATTTTCTCCAGGGGGATTGATCTCTGTCGTCTGGAGATCAGTTGTAATTCTGTGCAATCTCCAGGCCCCACCAGGAGGTTGGCAACCCTATGCAAGACTATAATTATGGGAGATAATAAACTCACTCTAAAGAGGCCTGTCCTTGAAGTCAGTTCAGAGACTCCAGTCGGTGCAGAATGTTATGGCTCAGCTATTGTCAGGACGATCGTTATAAACAGAACACCTTAGTTTACAAAAGTTTCTTGCAGTGCATATTTATTCGTTAACACCGCAGCTGGGGTTGCTACATCCTCCCGGTGGTGGCAGAGTGTGCCTATTACAGCCATTCTGCAGTTGCTCCGTAGGGTTGACAGTCTCCAGGTGGGACCTGGAGATCTCCTGGGATTACAGATGATCTCCAGATGACAAATCAGTCCCCCTGGAGAAAATTGAAAAAATTGAAATTGAAAAAAGGGGGGGGGGGAAAGGCTGCTTTGGAGGGGGGACTACCTGGCATCACATTCTTGGTGAGATCCTTCTCCTCCACCTCCAAAAACTCCAGGAATTTCTGAGCCCAAAGCTGGCAACCCTACTCCATTGGCTACTCATCTGTTACCAGCTTCCATTAAAGGGCCCTTCTGTCTGAAGGGCTGATTCTCTTCCTGGGCTCCAGCACAACTTAAGAACAAAGGAGAAGCCACGTTGGATCAGACCAATAGTCCTTCCAGTCCAACACTCCATGTCACACAGTGACCAAAACCCAGGGGGCATCAGGAGGTCCACCAGCAGGGCCAGAGCTCCAGAAGCCCTCCAACTGTGGGCCCCCCCAAGCACCAAGAAGACAGAGCATCACTGCCCCAGACAGAGTGTTCCATCTATTCCTTGTGGCTAACAGCCACTGATGGACTTCATTCATCCAAGCAGGGCCTGGTGGCAAAATGAACGACTGCCTGTACGCGTGCATCCTCTGTTGTGGCCCCCGCCTTGTGGAATCACCTGCCTGAGGCAGTCAGGAAGGCACCCACGCTTCTCTCATTCCCCAAGCCTGACCAAACAGAACTGTTCCAGGCGATGCAGCTTCCAGATTCCAGGCTTAACCTGTAAAGCTGTAAGGTCACGAAGGTCAAGCCTGTAAAATTAAGTTTCAGGTCAAAAGGGAAACACGTAATTACTGTCTCGGGCTGCTGCCCTGTGCTTCTCCTTCAACAGGTGGGCAATGATCCCAGAGGTTATTTTCAGGGGGCTGTTTGACCCCATCCTTCCATCTAATTAGGCAATGAGGAGCCAGGGCTTGGCCAGGACCGAGACCCAGAAAGATCCTGCTTCAGTGGCTGGGAGAATATCACAAGCTGCATTGAGGCTTGAACGCTCTCTCCCAGGCTGCTGCTGCAGTACTTTGGCATGATGGGTGCTAAATTGTATGTGTCCTTAACCGTTAATTGATCACATCTGCATGTGAATATTTGTATTTGTGAATTTCCTGCCTTGTGCAGGGGGTTGGACTACATGACCCTGGAGGTCCCTTCCAGCTCTACGATTCTATGAATCCAGTATTCATTTGAACAGAACAATAGTTTGGAAGGAAAAAAGATTCTTCCTCTGGGAGGGCTTCTGGGGTTCTAGCCCCACTGCTGGACCTCCTGATGGCACCTGGTTATTGGCCACCGTGTGACACAGAGTGTTGGACTGGATGGGCCATTGGCCTGATCCAACATTGCCTTCTCTTTATGTTCTTATGATTTTAAGCAATGAGCATGCATGTTAGGGTGGCAGCTATTTTATTCTACTCTGAGGGCAGGCTCTTCCGGTCTGCCTATGGTTTTCATCCTGACAAAAGAAGAGGAGGAGGAGGAGGAAGAAGAGGAAGAAGAAGAGAAAGAGGAAGAAGAAGAAGAAGAAGAGGATTTATACCTTTAGAAAAGTGCTCTTGAGAGAACAGCTCTGTGAGAACTGTGACTGACCCAAGGTCATGCCAGCAGCTGCATGTGGAGGAGAGGGGAATCAGACCCAGTTCGCCAAGATTTGAGTCCGCGCTCCTAACCACTACACCAAACTGGCTCTCAGCTATAAAGAACAAAGCAGAGATTTTAAGGATCTGCCAGTCAATTAATCGGGGACATCTGATCAAAAGTCTCACAGCTCCCAACATTACAACCATGCTGTAGGAGATCCTTTTCTATGAGTTCATCCCATGGCATAGTTGTCATGTTTAAAGCCCCACAACCATATAGATAGAGTTGATCATGTTGGCCTGGAGTTGGCATCTCAGCAGGAGGGTGCTAATTCTTTGGAAAATACATGATCACCCCTTCCTGCATGGTTGTGGGGTAAGCCATGAGAGAAAGGGTATTGCTCAGGGTGCTGCTATAATGTGCAACCTCGGATATCACTCACAGCCTCTTATTAACAATTTCAGACCTCAGTGCACCTGAGGGGAAAGGCTGTGGCATGGGGTAAAGCCGAAAAGCTGCCAGGTTCAACCCCCAGCATCGCCATTTACAGGGCTTTTTTTGTAAAAAATAAGCCCAGCAGGGACTCATTAGCATAACAGGCCACACCCAACAGCAGAAACGCATTAGCATATTAGGCCGCACCCCTGACAGAAGGGAAGGGAAGGCACCCTTGGCTTGCCCGGGCGCCGGGGTGTGTGTATGTCGCTCTCCAGGCCTTCCCTCTGTCGCCATGCACACAGAGGTTTTGGCTGTAGTTAGGGTTGTCAGGTCTGGGTTGGAAAATACCTGGAGACTTTGGGGGTGGAGCCAGGAGAGGGTGGGGTTTGGGGAGGGGAGGGGCCTCAGCATGGCATGATGCCACAGAGTCAACCCTTCAAAGCAGCCATTTTTTCCAGGGGAGCTGATCTCTGTCCGCTGGAGATCAGTTGTAAAAGCGGGAGATCCCCAGGTCCCACCTGGAGGCTGGCAACCCTAACTGTAGTGGGCGTGGCCAACTCTGAAGCCAGCCGGAACTCCGTTCCTGTGCTTTCCTGCCCAAAAATAGCCCTGGTCATTTAAAAGTAGGAGATGGGAAAGACCTCTGCCTGAGACCCTGGAGAGCCATTGCCAGTCAGATGGGAGGATACTTGTTGGAGTGAGCGACGCAGCACGCCTGGACCTTGGGGGGTGCCACATCACTCTAAGTGTGTATAGGTGTTATCTCCTCTCTTTGTCTTAACCTCGGAGCTGCCCTCTGACCCCCTCCTCTCTCTCTCTCTTTGTCTTCTATCTTCTCATGGCCTTCCATGGAGAAACATGTCTCTGAAGGTCTCCCCTGCGGAGGCAATGCCCTCATGATGGCAGACAAGCTGGCCATTTCCGATAGGGAAAGTACTCCTTATATTAGGCTTAGAATCACAGAATCATAGAATGATGGAAGGGACCTCCAGGGTCATCTAGTCCAACCCCCTGCACAGTGCAGGAAATTCACAAAAACCGCCCCCGTGCCCCCCAGTGACCCCTGCTCCATGCCCAGAAGATGGCAAAAAACATCTTCTTCCTCTTCTTTTGACTGCAACCTGAATGTGAATTGGATCTGTTTGAATAACGGTAAGTTTACCTTTTTCACAATATACTTCTTGGGAGATTTCTTTACTGTACTCAGTATCATGCTGGACAAAACTCTTAACCAAATATCCCCATAATACTGGCCCTGATAGACCCAGGGCCTGACTCAGTAAAAGGCAGCTTCACCTGTTCTCAGGTGCTGAATTCAGACTGCATAATGTCAGAGACGCAGTTATTATTTTTCCCAAAACAATTTTTATTCTTTTTCAAAAGGAATACATAATTCAATATTCTCATACACAAATAAAGACGCAGAGACGCAGTTATTACTGCAAACATGACCCATGGACTGGTAGAAAAGGTTGTGAGATCATACCCTGGGTGTAAACCTTTCGTGGTGGGTGCAGGTTTGACCTCTTCTCTGCCCAGCCTGTTTGGGTGTCTTCAGAGCGCCCATTATTTGCTTTCCCTGCCCCAACTGCAGTGGTTTTGCTCTTCCCCATTTCGGCACTTCCTCAGGGCTGCAATTTGCTGCTCCACCGGAGCTGCCCCCCCCAGCCCAGTCTTACAAGGCAGCGATCAATTAACTGCGCACTCCATCACAATAAAACCATAGCCCACCCTTAGATAAGTCTTTTTAATTGTTTTCTTACATTATCACATTTTGCAGAAACTTCAGTGGCCGTAAGTTATGGCATTTAATCTCTCAAAGTGCTACAGATTTAATGGCTTCCTTCCTGCAGTGCAAAGTGCCCCACGACTCCCTTCTCCCACTCAGAGCATGAGGTGTTTTTTTTTAAGGACTTGGAAGGAATACCAAAAGAAGATGCTCTGTGTGTCTAGGAAGTGCTAGGGGTTCACTGCAGCTGTGTCTCCTTTGGGAGGACCCCCCCCCCACAAAAGACCCACTTTCAGTCCTCATGTTGTTGTTGTTGTTCAGTCGCACAGTCGAGTCGACTCTTTGCGACCCCATGGACCAGATCACGCCAGGCCTTCCTGTCTTCCGCCGTCCTCTGAAGTTGGCTCAACTTCATGTTCGTTGCATCTATGACACTGTCTAACCATCTCATCCTTTGCCCCGTCTTCTTTGACCGTCAGTCTTTCCCAGCATCAGGGTCTTCTTCTCCAGTGAGTGCTCCCTTCTCATTTGGTGGCCAAAGTATTTGAGCTTCAGTTTCATTATCTGGCCTTCCAGGGAACAGTCAGGGTTGATTTCTTTGAGGATTGACTGATTTGTTCTTCTTGCAGTCCAAGGGACTCTCAAGAGTCTCCTCCAGCACCATAGTTCAAAAGAATCTATTCTTCGGCGCTCGGCCTTCCTTATAGTCCAACTCTCACAGCCATACATGACTACTGGGAATACCATTGCTTTGACCATGCGGACTTTTGTTGGCAGGGTGATGTCTCTACTTTTTATCATGCTGTTTAGGTTCGCCATCACTTTCCTCCCAAGGAAATCTTTTAATTTCATGGCTGCTGTCACAGTCTGCGGTGATCTGGGATCCCAGGAACGTGAAGTCTGTCACTACTTCCACGACTTCCCCTTCTATTTGCCAAGGAGTGATGGGGCCGGATGCCATGATCTTAGTTTTTTTGATGTTGAGCTTCAAGCCCACTTTTGCGCTCTCCTCTTTTACCCTGAGCAAGAGGCTCTTTAGGTCCTCTTCACTTTCTGCCATTAGAGTGGTATCGTCTGCATATCTGAGGTTGTTGATCTTTTCCCCAGCAATCTTAATTCCCGCTTGTGATTCATCCAGGCCAGCATTTCGCATGATGTACTCTGCATATATATTAAATAAGCAAGGCGACAATATACATCCTTGTCGTACTCCTTTTCCTATGCTGAACCAATCAGTTGTTCCATATCCGGTTCTAACTGTCGCTTCTTGGCCCTTATACAGGTTTCTCAAGAGACATGTGAGGTGGTCTGGTACTCCCATCTCTTTAAGGACCTGCCATAGTTTGTTGTGATCCACACAGTCAAAAGCTTTAGCATAGTCAATGAAGCAGAAGTAGATATTTTTCTGGTACTCTCTTGCTTTCTCCATAATCCAGCGAATGTTGGCAATTTGATCTCTAGTTCCTCTACCTCTTCGAAACCCAGCTTGTACTTCTGGTAGTTCTCTATCCACGTACTGTTGAAGCCTAGCTTGTAGGATCTTGAGCATGACCTTGCTAGCGTGTGATATGAGTGCAATTGTGCGATAGTTTGAACATTCCTTGGCATTGCCCTTCTTTGGGATTGGAATGTATACTGACCTTTTCCAATCCTGTGGCCACTGTTGCGTTTTCCAAATTTGCTGGCAAATGGAGTGCAGAACTTTAACAGCATCATCTTCTAAGACTTTGAATAGCTCAGCTGGAATACCATCACCTCCACTAGCTTTGTTGTTAGTAATGCTTTCTACCACTCACTGTCCTACTAACACAGTGATCTTTGCACATGGGTTGGGATTATCAAGTGGGTCATGGAGCGCTCAGAGAACCGCCATATTTCTTTTTGCCGCTTTGAGCCACTCTTGCGATTGCTCAGTCACTTGGATCCAGCCTGCCATGTGCAATGGGACCCCTCAACAAAGCAGGTTACTTTCTGGAGACCTCGGAATCTAAACTTTTAAAAGGCACCTTTCCAGTTTCAGGATTATTTCTGATCTCTTTGGCAGCATTGCAGTGGCTGCTGTACTTCACTGGCTCCAGAATGCACATTCAGCGATACCGGCAAACAAATGTCCCCAACAGCAGAAAAAGGAGGCTCGCTGCAATGTCCTGCTGTTTTGTGAACTTTTGGCTTAGTTTTATTTTTGCATTTTGATTGCATCGAGAGTTTTGTTCTATTTGGCTGATATAACAAAGGGGTGTGTGTGTGTCTGTGTGCGTGGCATTGTTTCCAAGACAATAGCATGACTTTCTCTCTGGAGAAAGACGATTCCCACCCCCTCTGCTCCCCATCTGCGGGATCTGGCTGTATTTTGGAGCCTGTTGACAAAATGCAATCTCATCAGCCCTCAAATGGTCACTTGCAAAGGTCTTCTGATCTCCCCTTGAGTAAACTGGGGGTTCTTTGAAGAGAAGTGCAGTCATGGTGAATTCCCAGGAAGTCATTGGGCCCGACAGTCTAATTCCAACGGCTTTGTTCCCCGATCGAGGGAACATTCCACATCATTGCTTTCCGCTCACCCAACTGGAGCTCCCATAATCATCCACTAAGTGCAAACATTGTTCCGCAATGCACAAGGAAGATGTTGGACACATCCTACAGTGTTAGGGTTGCCAACCTCCAGATGGGGACTGGAGATCTCCTGCTATTGCAAGTGATCTCCAGGCAATAGAGTGTTCAGTATTGTAACTCTGCATGCAAGAGGATCTGGGAGGAAAAGGGGTAAGAGAATTCTCTGCTCCAGGACACTTGACAGTTGGCCCCACCCTCTCATCAGGTAGATGTTGAGCTCTTTGGCCCTTGCTTGCCTTCTCTTTCATCTTGTATAGGACCTTCTCTCTCTCACCTGGGCTTGGAGCTGTAGCCAGTTAACCTTTTTTGAAGTTAAGCCATTCACCATAAGTTAAGTGTGCCTACATGAATATGTCATATAAAATGTGCTTCTATTTTTATAAGTAAAATTTCTTTCTCTTGCTATCATTGGAATCAGATCATCTTTGTAATTTGTTTGAACAGCATTTTCCCTTAACCGGGTAATGTGGGGGATCAGGGATACCGCATACAGCTTCTGTGCTTCCAAGGCAAATGATTTAACCCAATACATCTTACCCTCTAATCCAGGAGTCCCCAGCCATTTCAAGCCTGAAGGCACATTTGGAATGCTGACACAGGGGGGGACGGGCACATCCATAAAAGGTCTGCCCCAGGAGGAGGAGCGACCGCAAAATGTCAGGGAATGATGTTAGATATAACTTTAATGTCAATACTTCGACAACTGGGGCAGAAGCTCTGTTCAAAAGGATCCCTTCTTAAATGAACATACTCTTTTATCTTGAGAAACCTGTATAAGGGCCAAGAAGCAACAGTTAGAACCGGATATGGAACAACTGATTGGTTTAGCATAGGAAAAGGAGTACGACAAGGATGTATATTGTCACCTTGCTTATTTAATATATATACAGAGTACATCATGCGAAATGCTGGCCTGGATGAATCACAAGCGGGAATTAAGATTGCTGGGGAAAAGATCAACAACCTCAGATATGCAGACGATACCACTCTAATGGCAGAAAGTGAAGAGGACCTAAAGAGCCTCCTGCTCAGGGTAAAAGAGGAGAGCGCAAAAGTGGACTATAAGGAAGGCTGAGCGCCGAAGAATAGATTCTTTTGAACTATGGTGCTGGAGAAGACTCTTGAGAGTCCCTTGGACTGCAAGAAGATCAAATCAGTCAGTCCTAAAAGAAATCAACCCTGACTGTTCCCTGGAAGGCCAGATAATGAAACTGAAGCTCAAATACTTTGGCCACCAAATGAGAAGGGAGCACTCACTGGAGAAGACCCTGATGCTGGGAAAGATTGAAGGTCAAAGAAGACGGGGATGGCAAAGGATGAGATGGTTAGACAGTGTCATAGATGCAACGAACATGAAATTGAGCCAACTTCAGAGGACGGCGGAAGACAGGAGGGCCTGGCGGGAGCTGGTCCATGGGGTCGCGAAGAGTCGGACTCGACTGTGCGACTGAACAACAACAACTTGCTAACCCAGGGGCAATGTTCCCTCTAAGCTGTGGAGTCTTGTGAGCAAAAATTCTACTTTGTGAGCTACTGGCATTAAAGTTGTGAGTGAGCGATTCGGCTGCTGCATACATTATTTTATTTATTTAATTTATACCCCGCCCGCCCTGCCAAGGCAGGCTCAGGGCGGCTAACATAGTGATGTAAAACAGTTAAAACAGGAGTTGAATAAAATCAGGACAATACAGTTATGAATAGAAATATAAAACAGACAAATCTAAAGTGCTAGTTTGCATCAGATGGTGGGCATAGCAGCATTCTCCAGTAGTTTGCTCTGGAGCCCTCCTCCCTGAGCTAAGATAAACATGTGTGAGCCGGAGGCTAAAAAACTGTGAGCTAGCTCACACTAACTCAGTTTAGGGGGAAACACTGCCCAGGGGTTACCTTCAGTCACCCAGTGAAGATCCTTGGCTTGTGGGGTGGCGGCAGCAGCTGCCACAGCTACATTTTTAAAAAGCTGCACAGCCAATCAGATCCCCAGTGGCCCATCAGAAGCCCTGCTGGCAAAAGTCCCACCCAGCCCTGCCCACTTTCTAAAATAACTTGGTGGGCTCCAGAAAAAGGGCCTTGGCGCCCACAGGCACGGCATTTGGGGACCCCCCCCTGCTCTAACCGCTATACTTAAAGTGTAGTGGGTTAAACGCACGAAGAAACCACTGAGGCTGATGTAGTGATCAACATGGTTTACTGGTACACAACAAAGACAAAGACTAATGGCCGGCTGGCCAACTATATACACACCTGGGGACACACCCCTAGGTCCCGTTGGTGGGTTTAAATCTCCCGCCACGGTCCCATTGGTCCCCCAGTGGAGAGACCAGGAGCCTAGTCCCCATTGTTCATACAGAGTCAAGCTGGGGGGGGGTATTCGCTGGCCCCTGGTGGCGGTCAGCGGACACAACAATACCGTATGGCCTACAGTATAGAGTGGTTACGTGGAGTACCTTCTCAGCAGATGTCTCTCATTTTAAGAACAAAGCATTGCCGTTCTCCCCACTTCACCCAACGTCTCCGGATTCTCTCCTATGGTATGAAGGAGAGAAAAGCAATTGAAAGTGGGGGAAGGGGGGGGGAAATCAAGAGCCTAGAGAGGAGCTTCCAGTACGGGTCTGGGACAATCTCCTTTTGTGCTCTGAGATACGATCTAGCCCAGCCGGAGGTCAAACACAGCTCCTGTGTTACCTTCAAAGCCAGCGAACCTCATTAGACAAGGGGAAGAGAGGGGGCAGGAAGGGAGGGAAGCTGCCCCCAGAAGCCTGTAGTCAAAGTTTTGGCTGCTTAGTTCTGATCGATATGGGCAATTCAGCCCCACTGTTCCTGCACAGGGCACCCTGGCCCTCACGATGTGCTGCCATGCTCTGGAAAAGTCTCTTGACTGGTAGGATTCTGCTCTCTCAGCCTCCCTCCCCTGCCTGCTTCTTTTCTGCCAAGAGAGTACAGCGTCAGTCCTACTTTCCCATCCCCCCCCCCTACAAGATCACACTTCCTCTTTGGTCCAGCCAGCTTTTCCACCCAATTCTACTCCTTACTACAGCCCCTGTCAGAAGATGAAGAAGAAGAGGAAGAGGAGTCGGATTTATACCCCACTCTTCAGTACCCAATCCACTTCCCTTCCTCTCCCCACAACAGGCACCCTGCGAGGGAGGTGGGGCTGAGACAGATCTGAGAGATCTGTGACTGACCCAAGGTCACCCAGCTGGCTGCATGTGGAGGAGTGGGGAACCAAACCAGATTAGAGTCCGCTGCTCCTTAACCACTACATCAAACTGGCATGTAGGTCCCATCATGTCCACCATAGCCTTTTTTTGGGGTGCTCAAAGGGAACCTCCTCTTCTCATTTTCACCAGCAGAAACGTGGTTGAATCTGTCCCAGTACCTAAGGTTGCCAGTCTCCAGGTGGTGGCTGAAACTCTTCTGGGATTACAACTGATCTCCGGGTGACAGAGATCAGTTCCCCTGGAGAAAATGGCTGTTTCGGAAGCCCCTCCCCTCCCTAAACCTCCCCCTCCTCAGGCTCCCCCCCCCCCAAATCTCCAGGAATTTCCCAGCCCAGAGCTGGCAACCCTACCCAATACCTGTAGCAGCTCTTGTTTCCTGTAACCCTTGGCAACCCTTGTCTCTTGATCAGTTGTCCTAGCATTCATCCCCCAGCTCTTCTCTCCTCTAGCTCAGCCAGTCAGAGTTCCGGACTTCACCACTATGGGCATTGGCTGCCAAAGCACAAATTACAAAGGTGATCTAACTACAGTGGTAACAAGAGAAAGGAATTTTACTTAGAAAAATAGAAGCACATCTTACAATAATAGAAGCACATCTCACGGAAGCTGTACACAGTATC
>NW_015173694.1:95333-118913 GCF_001447785.1 Gekko japonicus | reverse complement strand
CCAGGGTCCGACATACCTGAGGGACTGCCTTTCCCCACACATACCCCAGAGAGCACTACAGTCGGGGGCACAACATCGTCTAGTGATTCCAGGCCCCAAGGAGGCCAGGCTCACCACAACCAGGGCCAGGGCCTTTTTGATGGTGGCTCCTACCTGGTGGAATGAGCTCCCTGAGGAGATCAGGGCCCTGCAGGACCTTGTACAGTTCCGCAGGGCCTGCAAGACGGAGCTCTTCCACCAGGCTTTTAACTAGGAGCCCACCACCACTACCACCATTACTGTCAGTAACATCGGGGCAGTAGATGGCCCTGTATGGAGATCGAGCCACAGCAATGCGGGAGACCGGAGACCGTTGAATTGGGATCTAGTGTTACTTCTGTAGTATGCCATCTTTATTTGATTGAAGGATTGATATGTTTCGAGCACTTTAATTGTAATATGGATTGTTTTACCTTGTTTTTATAGGTTTTATATGCCTGGGCACACGCTGCCCCTGAATGTGAGCCGCCCTGAGCCTGCTCACCGGGGAGGGCGGGATAGAAATGTAATAATAAATAATAAAAAAGAGGCGCAACATCTACCCAATGAGAGGGGCCAACCGCCAAGTGTACCTGAGTAAGAGAATTCTCTTAACCCTTTCCCTCCCAGTTCCTCTTGCATGCAGAGTTACAATATCCAATAAGATGAGGATGGGAGACTCAGGTTCGAATCCCTACTCTGTCATGGAAAGTTCGCTCAGTGACCTCAGGCCAGTCACACACCCTCAGCCTAATCTACCTAACAGGGTTGTGGTAAAGATAAAATGGAGGGGGGGGAATTCTGTAGGCTAATTTGAGTCCCCACTGGGGAGAAAAGAAGGGTATCAATAAATGTGGTCTTGAACCCTCAACTCAGTCACAGGTGTGAGTGGGGTTGCTCACAAAGGCTTGGGGTTGCTCTGAAAGTGATATGATTTGTGGGTGTCTCCCTCTCCATAAGATATTTATTTGTTCCATTGGATTTTAAACCACCCTCCCCCTCCAGGACAGGGCTTAGGTCGGTGTTGTTGTTCAGTCGCACAGTCGAGTCCGTCTCTTCGCGACCCCATGGACCAGATCACGCCAGGCCTTCCGGTCTTCCGCCGTCCTCTGAAGTTGGCTCAATTTCATGTTCGTTGCATCTATGACACTGTGTGACCATCTCATCCTTTGCCGTCCCCGTCTTCTTTGACCTTCAGTCTTTCCCAGCATCGGGGTCTTCTCCAGGGAGTGCTCCCTTCTCATTGGGTGGCCAAAGTATTTGAGCTTCAGTTTCATTATCTGGCCTTCCAGGGAACAGTCAGGGTTGATTTCTTTTAGGACTGACTGATTTGATCCTCTTGCAGTCCAAGGGACTCTCAAGAGTCTTCTCCAGCACCATAGTTCAAAAGAATCTATTCTTCGGCGCTCGGCCTTCCTTATAGTCCAACTCTCGCAGCCATACATGACTACTGGGAATACCATTGCTTTGACCATGCGGACTTTTGTTGGCAGGGTGATGTCTCTACTTTTTATCATGCTGTTTAGGTTCGCCATCGCTTTCCTCCCAAGGAGCAGGCATCTTTTGATTTCATGGCTGCTGTCACAGTCTGCGGTGATCTGGGATCCCAAGAACGTGAAGTAGGTTGGTGTACAACGTGATAAATTCATGTCATACATTGTTTAAAAATTAGCATAATAAAAACACAATAATTAGCTCAAAAGATGACACTAAGAGTTCCAATAGTACCGCTGCCACATAGGGAGGCAGAGGGTGGCAGGAGGAGGGAACCCTCGCTGTCCTCAACCAAATGCCTGATGGAACGTCTCTGCCTTACAAGCCCTTGCGGAACTGCACCGAGTCCCACAGGGCACGGATGCTGCTTGGCAGAGAGTTCCACCAGGTTAGCGCCAGGGTGGGAAACGCCCTTGCTCTAGTCGAGGACAGCTGGATGTCTCTAGGGCTCGGGACCACCAGTAAACCCTGATCTACCGAGCGCAGTGCTCTCCTGGGGGTATACCAGGAGAGGCGGTCCCGAAGATACACATGCATATTTCTGGCTGGGTGTAGCCATACAGTTAGGTATGTCAGGATGCAGTGTGCAAACTGTGCACATGTGCTTGGCAAATGCACCTTTGCCTAGCTAGCATCAGCATCAGTGAAGGCAAGGGACTCTCAATATACTCAGCAGTGTCATTATTCCCACCTCCCACTTGGGGAGACTAAGTTCTGCCGAGACTGGGCCCAAGTGCACACTGGTCATTCAGGACGGTGCCTCAGGGAGAGCTGGCAGTGCAGGTGGGAAGTGCTGTCAAGTTGCATCTGACTTGTGGTAACCCTGTAGGGGTTTCAGGGCAGGAGAAGAACAGAGGTGGTTGGCCATTGATTGCCTCTGTGTAGTGACCCTGGGCTTCCTTGGAGGTCTCTCATCCAAGTACTAGCCAGGGATGACCTGCTTAGGTTCCAAACTCCATGAGATCAGACTAGTCTGGGCTATTCAGGTGAGGTCCAGGGAGAAGGAGTGGCCACTTTAAAAAACCTCATAAGCACAGTCCAAGTAGAAGTGAGCAAAGCACACAACATTGTCTTTTGCGGAGTCTAAGGACTGGCCTATCCAGGTAAGTATTGTTTACTCTGGCTGGCAGCTGCTATCCAGCATTTCAGGTTCATATTACCTGTTCTTTTTTTAGCTGGATTTGCCAGGGATTGAACCAGGGACTTTCTGCATGCCAAGCAGATACAGTGCCACTGAGAAGAGGAGGAGTTGGATTTATACTCCACGCTTCACTCGGAGTCTCAGAGTGGCTTACAATCCCCTTCCCTTCCCCTCCCCACAACAGACACCCTGTGAGGTAGGTGGGGCTCAGAGAGCTCTTTTGAGAACTGTTCTTGAGAGAACAGCTCTGAGAGAACTTGTGACTGACCCAAGGTCACCCAGCTGGCTGGATGTGGAGGAGTGGGGAATTGAACCCAGTTCTCCAGATTAGAGTCCGCTGCTCTTAATCACCACCCCAAACTAGCCATAGCCCCTCCCCTCTGTGTGGAATGGCTGTTCAGGCTGTCATGGCTTCTGTTGGCGTCTGCATGAGGAATCCCTGGCTGGATGTTCTCCTCGCTTTGCCTTGAAGAGGAGTCCTGTGTGTGTTTTGAGAGCTGACTCGAAAGCTTCTGCAATCCTGTATCTTCTGCTTCTGGGATAAAAGCAGTCTGATTCAAAACCCTGACGTTTGTAAAAAAAACAAAAAACAATTCCGTGAAGGGCTCTGTTCCAGGGTTGCAAGGCAGAGAACACAATTTAAAGCGACCAGTGTTAACAATAACATATATTCATGATGAAGAATAAACGTCACTGGTGCTCTTAAAGAACACTATTATTTCGTAGCAAGGGAATCTCGAATATATGCATCACACAAAACCAGCCTTTGAACCTTGCCGTTTTTGCCCCTCCCTTCCCGAAATCCCTCCCTCTCGGAAACCTGAAATGGCGTGTCCTTGAAGAAGACACTTTTTTTTTTTTTAAGCAATCGTGCTATTGCCATGTTTTCGTAACTTCTTTTTGCATTCCTACACGCAGGCCGCGAGGACTGGGTTTATATAATATCCACGCCCCCGCCCCGCAGATGTTGATCATTGGGAAGAGGGTATCGGAAAACTACGAACGCCCTTGCAAAAGTAAGTCGTGCGTCCAGTTTGAGGCCCGGAGGAAAGGAGGGAGAAAGTCTGTGCAGAATTCTGCCCGGCCGTCATGTCTACAACCCGTGACACGTTCCCTCCCTCCCAGGCCTTTTATGAATGAACTTTGGGAGCGCTTGTTTTTTTTATGAATGGGAGTTCCAGCAGTGAATGAATCTTAGAGCTCCCGACGCTGATTGGCTCCGAGGGCCCAAGTACGCCCTATCCCGACCGGGCGAGAGCGACGCTGAGCCTTGATTGGCTGGGCGTGTCCCAACGAGCCCAGGGAATTCCACCTCCCCTCTTTTCCATTCACAAAGTCAATGAAACAAAGAGAAACAGAAAAGACTCTGTGTGTTTTCCGTGAAAAGAGGAAACGGCTCCGCGTTGGAGGCGGGAGCAGCTCTTCCCCGGCGCTGTCCCACGAGAAGCGGCACATCCCTGTGGTTTTGGGATCAGCTGCCTCGGGGTGGGGGCCGGCTGGGAAGAACTGAAGCGACCCCCCCTCCCTCCTCTTTCAGTCTCAGGTGAGGGAGGAGAGAGAGAAGTTTGCATGGAAATGAGGCGGCATCTTTATGAGTCACCGCAGAAGTTTGAGCGAAGATACCGGGGGTGGTGGTGTGAAGGTGGAAGACCATTACCCAGAACTTTGGGGCCTAGTCGGGGGAGGGGGGGATTTCAGACCAGGAATCGGGATGCAGAAAAGATGCGGAGAGGGATGCGATTGGGGGCGGGCAGAGAACGGAAGCCAAAGCCAGTGTTTTATTGGGGAGGGACATCGAGGGAGGCGATGGAGCAATGCGGTCGGCGGAGGGGGGGGGAGGAATAAGCAAAGAAAATGGATGAGGCGGGAGAGGGAGAGAAGGAGGCAATGCAGGCAGAGGTCTGGTGAAAAGCGGGGGAAAGAGGGTCGCGATGCAGTCCTAAGCAGAGCTCCCCCCCACTCGAAGTTAGTAGAAGTCGAGAGACTTGGAAGGGTGGGATTCTGCCTCACATGGCAGGGCTGGGGCCCTTTCTTCGCGGGAGATGGAGGCTGCCTGGAGAGGGAGATTGGGGGGACGACCAGGTGGACTCTCTGGGGAGGAGACTGGACGGGCGGAGAAGCCCAACGTGAAGCCAGGGTGGAAGGAGAAGCTGTGCTGGGGAGTAGAGGCTCCTAGCAAAGGCCTCCCCTCCCTCCCCTCAGCTACGCATCCTTCTTTCCAGGTGGGGGGGTGAGGGGAGTGAAGGTGGGCATCCTTACCTTGCATCCAAGATCTCTGCTGCGTAAACAATTCTGTGCTTGCTCTGGTGTGCAGTAAACCCTTATGCTCTGTTCTAACTCACTGATTTACCTTTTTTTAAAAAACAACAACAACAATGGTTCCCCTTCCAGGGTCTGCTGTCTGCCCCTCCCCCCATGCTGGCACAGAACTTGCACCCATGGCCAATGGGAGGATGAAAGGCTACCTGGACCAGCAAGTGCCTTATACTTCTGCACAGGTGGGTGAACTAACCGTGCGCTCCTCAACAGAGTTGCGCCTTTCTAAGTCCATTGAAGGCGGTGGGCATCGAAGGGTGGGGCTATGTCGAGGATTGCACTGCGACCAGCTCAGGTCTTGAGCCTTCTGTTGTGCTTCCCCTCCCCCACCTTGCCAGTCAGTTTGGCAACTGGCAGAGCTGTTGCTCGGACCTCTGATGAACCTCACTTCTTGTGATTTCCCAGAAATTGCCAGGAAATGGAACCCTGGACGGCCGGCTGGTGATGGCCGCACGGAGGAAAGCCATGGACCCAGGCGTGCCCCAAGTCCCAGATTCAGAAGGTGTGTATGCTAGTGGGAATCGCCTCCTGCATCAGGACCCTGATGTGAGATTTAGCTTGATGACATTGCAGTACACAGTGATTGTTCCCATTTTACAGAATGGGGAACTGAGGAGCAGAGAGACGATGACTTCCTCAAGGCTTCCAAGTATGTCTTGGCTTCAGATTTCCTGAGGTCAGCGTCCTCTGGACTCGGTCAGTTCTCGTTTTTGAAGCGAGAGGCCTTCATTGGAAATTAAAACCGTCCCTCGTGACCATTTTGTAGGGCAAGTGGGAAATCTTAGGAGTGGCGGAGATGCTGCAGTACGCCTGATCTCAGCCTAAGAATGCCATAGTGTGAGGATGCCAGTCTCCCCTTGGGGTAGCGGTGATCGGATGCATAGGTCTCTAACCCTATAATAACTCCAATGACCTCTCAATCCCCCATTCTGAAGAAAGTCAGTGTGGGGCAGTGGTTTGAGTGGTTTGAGAAACCCCATTCTTCCAAAGGAGCTTGTTGGGTGACCTCAGGTCAGTTGCAGACTCTGCCTGCCTTGTGAGGATAAAGAGGAGGGGAGGAGAATGATGTAAGCCACTTTGGGTTCCCACTGGGGAGAAAGGTGAGGTATAAGGATTAAAATAATAGGAGTCCCTCGCTTGCACAAAGACCCACTGCTCTCCATTGTTCGAAAAATCCCAAAGCTCGACATCATTTGAATGCTGCACTGTGTTCTAGCAATTGCCTCCGTGTCCGAGAGTGGAGAGGCTCCAGATTTCTCCCTCCCTCCCTTCAGCCTCTTTGCATGCAGCTCTGATAGGAAGCGTCGCTTCTTCTGCATTCTGCAGTCTGTACAGGCGGGCTGCTCCAGCTGTGCCCCAATGGAGATGACTGCAAGGGCAAATATTCCATTTTAGTGTGGACCCTTTCGGAAGGCAGAGGAGTGCAGCATGGCATTGGGAGATTTGCGGCAGACCTGGTTGCTCCTTTGTATTCTGGAGGGTTTCAGCTGCATGGGTCCCGCTGCACATTCAGAGATGCATCCCGGGCAGTAAAACAGGCCCCCAAAGCACCTGTTTCTGCTGGGTGTGTGTGTGCACCAGTAACTCTGCTGGGCCCAGCCTCAAGTTGCGAGAACTGAGTGAGGAATTAACCTCTGCAGCTGGATTATACCTCAGCACGTCTGTGGTTCTCTTTTGCTGCCACCAGCAGGTCGATAGTCAGATCTGTCTATTGATTCAGCCAGTTTTACTGAAACGGGGTGGGGGGCTTTGACCACCAAAAAGGATATGCTGGAAATCATTGGGGTCTGCATGGGCAAAAGCCGTGTGGGAGGAGGGTTGTAGTATGAACGGGAACAGGCTGAGATGGAGCAGAATGAAAGTTGGCTGAATCCAGCTCAGTCTGTCACAGTTTTTTACCTGCCTTTCCTCCAAAGAGTTTAGGGTAGGTTGTGTGCGGTCTCCCCCCATTCTCTGTTTTATCCACAGAACAGCCCTGTTGGGTAGGCTAGGCGGAATGTGAATGACCGACCCAAGGTCACCCAAAGAACTTCACAGCGGAGTGGGGATTCGAACCTGAGTCTCCAGTTCCTAGTCCAGCCACTGTAGCACACTGGTTGTGCTTTTAAGAGTCTCAGACTCAGAGACAAAGTAGAAGGAAAAGAACAAAAGCAGAGGTGGCACAGGGCAGAGGCTTGGAATCGAAACAGTTCTGGGTTGACTTGGAACAGTTTCCTTCTGCTGAAGTGAGGCACCTTCTCCCAGCAAAGCTTCTGGTTTAGCAGGACAGAGTCACTGGATCAACCCCCCCCCCTGTGTTTGTGTGTGTGTGTGTGTGTGGGGAGCTTCTGGGCTTGAAAAATTGATATGGGGGGGATTCTGCAAGTTGAGTTGAGCATTGGCCATGGACCCTGTTTCTTTTGTCCTTGCAGTCTGTTGTATTCGTTGATAGAGATGTGAAGGCCTGGGAATCCCCACCTCCACATTTTATAAAAACATTCCCAATGGAAGCATTAGAAATTTGGGTCAGCACTAAGAAAACACTATGAAATGTTTCCTCTTTCACCACGAGGAAAGTGCTTTTTAAGGGATGGTTTTGATGATTCTAGTGTGAAAATGCTTATGTAAGACAGTCTATTGCAGGGGTGGCCGAACTTTGGCTCGGGAGCCAAATGTGCCTCTTTCATATGCGGCTCCCGGCATGGCAGCTGGGGAAGCGAGGGGGGGGCATGCCTCCCCAATCGGTCTTCCCTTCCCCAGCCAGTGTTCTCCTTCCTGGGTAGGCTTGAGGCCGGGGGGGGGGGGGGCGGAGAAAGAATCCCCCCCAAGCCTACAAATATCATTGGACAAATAAATATCATTATCAATATCTATTTTTACCTTTTTTGTTTTTATGTTTGGCAGTCTCATTTAATGTTAATGAAAAGCAAATTTGCATTTTTCAGTAAAAACATGTCATATGTCATGCGGCTCTCAAACTTTTGATGTTTATTCTATGTGGCTCTTATGTTAAGCAGGTTTGGCCACCCCTGGTCTATTGCATTACAGAATGACGATTCCTGTGTGCCTGTAGACATAACTTCAAACCTCAGTTTCTTGTTGACATGTGACTAATTTTGGTCACAGTTAATATGCCATAACCTGTATGGTAATGCTATTGAATAGTGCCATGTTCGCAGTGTTATCAAGTTGATCTGTTAATACGGTGGTTGTCCTGTTATGACTATATGAGGCTATTTCAATCCAGATAACACACTTTTTTTTTCCCTTTGCTACATTTCCCTAAGGGTACATCACTAAGGGTACATCGGCTGCAGCTGTCTGCAGCTTTTTGTTTTTTAGTACTAGGTGTATTTACAATGTGTCCTAGAAAAATGAAGACACTGGTACTTTTAAACAGGTTGTAAATATCCCAAATAGTGCAATTGTTTATGCAGCCTAAGTTAGCATGGAATGGAACTCCATCAGGTATTTGAAAAAGTGTGCATGCACACGAAAGCTCATACCTTGAATAAACCTTTGTTGGTTTTCAAGGTGCCACTGGACTCTCAATTTGTTCTAAGTTGTCAGTGAGGCATTTTGTGTTGTGGGAGCAGTAAAATTAGTTTAGGTTTAATAAGAAAGTCTTGTGTCTTTTTTTCTACCGCCGCCCCTCAAATTTCTATGTCCCCCCTCCCAAAAAATGTGGGTTTCTCCCATGTTTTCAACATTTCTCGAAATGGTACATCTCTGCTCTCTCTGCTGCTCCATCCAGGGTGGATATGTGTTCACCGGGCTCTGTCCTTTCCCCTTTCAGATCTTTTCCAGGACCTAAACCAGTTTCAAGAAGTCTGGCTAACGGAAGGTAAGCTTCTCTTTCGTCACCTCCATTACACACTTGAACCACCTCCAGTCTTTGGTTGATTTTCCCTCTGCTTTCATTCTTCGGGTTCCAGACTTGATCGTATGTAGTTTAGTCTCTGGCTTGGATAAACTCAGGAATATGAATCACGCCATTGTGTTGGTATTTGTTTATGAAAGGAACTTGGCTCGGGGCACTTTTTTCCCTTCCCAGTGAAAATGTTCTTTTAAAACAGTGGCTGTTGGCGGCAGCTGAGATGACATATCTAGCTAGTACATTTTAATACTGCTTGCATGCATGGCTTTCCTTTCCCTGTTTTAGCCTCACAATAGCCCTGTGAGGTAGGCTAGACTTTATTTTTATTTATTTCCCACATGGGGATCTAAAGCAGCTTATGATATCATTCCGTCTTCCTCTGTTTTATCCTCACAACAGCCCTATAAGGCGGCTTAGGCTGAGAATGTGTGACTGGCCCCAGGTCACCCAGCAGGGATCTGTGGCAGAGCGGGATTCAAACCTGGTTCTCCCAGATCTTACTGCAGTACTCTCAACACTACACTGGGCTGGGCTAAGGTGTGACTGACCCAGTGTGGAGATTTGTCCTAGATCTTGGAGACCCAAAGTCCATAACTAACCAGTACACCACCATTGGCGCTCCGTGAGATAACACAGGATGTATGTTTGTCTGACTTGAGTGCGGGTTCAGCCCCCTCTGAGAGATCTGCTGATCACCCCCTTAACTTCTAAGCTTTTGAAACAGGCAGGTTAAGAACATCTGAGTTTCGTCTTCCAGTGGCCTGCTTGATTTGGGTGGTTCTCCAACTGTTTCTCCACTTCCTGCCTGCAGCCTGGAAAGTAAACTTGTTGATTTCTCAAGAGCCCAATTAATGTAAATGGTAGTTAATTGCCGTTTTGAAGTAGATCTTGTATTTTGTTCTGGTAGACAAGGGATCTAGGGACTTGACATTTGGAAAAGGTTAAAAAGGATTTTGGTCTTGTTTACTTTAGCCCTGAGGTTGCAATGCATCTTATCTTGTAAAGCAGAAGAATGCTTGGAAATCATAGCTAGTATTTCATAAAGATGACATGCCATCAATTTTGGTAGCAAACACACGCGCACATCAAAGGGGGAATTCCACCAGGATGACTCGGCAGTATGTTTATGCTGGTGTAAGCGTTTTATTTTTATTGGGAATTTGTTAGGTCATTGACTGTTGAAAATGAAACACAGTTTTCTATTCCGCTTGGACTAAGTGACTACTGGTGTCTCTCCCTTGCAACAAAAGGAATTTGCTACCTTTCGTGTAAGTTTTAACACTTTGAGACAGGGCTTCAAACAGAGTTTTCACCTCAAAAAGCAAGACATTAGACCTCAGAAAGAATCCTAGAAGCTTCGTCATAATTATCAAGTTTGGTGTAGTGGTTAAGTATGCGGACTCTAATCTGTGAGAACTGGGTTTGATTCCCTACTCCTCCACTTGCACCTGGCTGGATGACCTTGGGCAAGCCGTAGCTCTGATAAGAGCTGTTCTTGAAAAAAGAGCAGTTTCTGTCAAGAGCTCTCTCAGCCCCACCTACCTCACAGGGTGTCTGTTGTGGGGAGGGGAAGGGAAAAGGAGTTTGTAAGCCGCTCTGAGACACCTTTGGGTAGTGAAAGGCGGGGTATAAATCCAATCTCTCCTTCTTCTTCAATGGCCTCTGACTACTTGGCTCACAATTTTCGAAAGGTTCCTAATAATTTGACGGTCCAAACTGCAGAAACTGTATTTATTATGCAAACTAAACATGGTTTCACATATTTGTTGAAGTCTGCATGGGGTTACAGTATTTCCTTTTTCGTTCTTTTCACCACCCTTGAGACATGCCACTCTTATCCGTAGTTTGGATGCCGGGGAAGTAGAATTACGGAGCTGCAACAACCGTTTTCATATTCTTGGATATATTATTACAGCTGTGAGATCTAGTGGCTTGGTTTCATTTACTTTTTTTTTAATTAAAGGTCACTTTGTCAGGAATTTAATTGCCAGACTGGTGTTCTGAGTTTTCTCGGCAAGAGCATGACATCTGTGAGATTAAGTGGAATGTCTTTGCTTTACTTTATGTGAAAAAAGGAGACCTAGCACACTACAGGGAGAGAACAGTGAAACTGAAGGACTTCCGTAGGATCTTTTGGTGGTCATAAGCTCATGAAGAGAAGAGGATCAAAGACTGTTGAGGAATTCATGTCAAGCAGTCAATTTCCCCACCCTTGAGAATGCATATTAGTACATGGGGGGTACAGAATTTAGTAGTAAATGAAGATTGGAGAGTTTAATATATGCTAGTGAAGTTGTTCAGTCTAGAACAAAAGCAAGAGATTGAATTCCGGCAGGCAGAAAGGTTTTGTGGGAGGATCTGCTCCAGAACTGGATATTGCTTTACAGGCAAACCAGCATCTAGTGCATTGATTTAAAAGTGTCATTTAAGGTGCATCGTGGGTGGATGCTGGGGTTACATGGGTTGAGCTGGAAAATATCCACTGGACAATTGAGAAGAATTGCATAGAAAACACAGTTTCTTAAACTGGAATTCTAAAAGAGCAGGAGTCCAGTAGCACCTTAAAGACTAACACGATTTGTGGCAGAGTATGAGCTTTTGTAAGTCATTGTGCACTTCTTTGTACCCTGCCACAGATTTTGTTTGTCTTGGAGGTGCTCCTGGACCCTTGCTCTTTTCTACTGCTATGGGCAGACTAACCCGGCTACCCATCTTGATCTGGAATTCTAAAGTTAAGCCTCTGTTGTGCTTGATCGGAGTTGCATGAAGATTACGGCCATGCATGAGTTGTGTGCAAAAGTGCTGGTATCAGTTGGTTTCATTGTTGACGGTATACTCCGGTGTTTTAAGGGGGGGGAGAATAGTCAATTCTCTCCCTCTCCCTGCTTTTTCCTGATAATTCATCAATGTCTAAATCTTCTCCCTCCCTATCTAATATCCCAGCTGCTTCACCTTTCCTGTATAGGGAAGGTACACAGCTTTTTACATCTGGAGACAGACTCCGCATGACGGTGCAAATATGTAGTAAAGCCTAGAGAGCCCTTTTTTCCCTTGCATGGGAGGGTTGTGATTTGCATTGGAGACAGTATGGTGTTTGATCCTTCTGTATAATGCCCCCCCCCCCATTACTGGCTTTTATCCCCCATAGTTCCGGAGTTTCTTTTGCCCTGCTGGGTTTCTGATCTATGTTTGCTAAGTAAACGTGGATCAGGAGCCCTGCCAGGATAAAAGTAGTTCAGGGTGGGGTAAGAGAGTTTCAGAAGGAAAGCTGCTGCTCTCTTGCTCTTTGTCCGGTGCCCAGCTGTCCCCTTATGAGGACACTGTATTTTATTTATTTATTTATTGGGGTATTTTTTACCCTACCCTACCCTGCAAGCAGGTTCAGGGCTGCGTACAACATCATAAAACCATACAACAATTCCCTAAAAACATTTGCATCATTAAAATACAAGTCTGACTAGAGTAAAAATTTAAGTTTAGATAACTCATTTGGATAGCAGCTCGGCCCTTCATTTCAGTCCCAATGTATGTGGTGCTCATGCTAGGACAGGGCGCTGGGCCACTTGGTTGATTGATCAGTCGCTCCTTGCGTTAGTTGGTCTGAAAAGTGACATGTTTGTGGCCAAATGGGTTCTTGGAGCTTTGTTGCATGTGGGTGAAGTATAGGTTGTCATGTACCCCTGAATAAAAAGGGGCCCAAGACTGCAGGTTCAATTTTTAAATGTAATCATCCCCTTGATAGGCTTTTATTTATTTATTTTGATATTTATACCCTGCATTTTCTCCCCGATGGGAAATTAAAGTCACTTGCAATATTCTGGGACTCATAATAACCCTGTGTGGTAGGCTGGGTTGAGGGACAGGGAGAAACCCAAGGTTATCCAGAGAGCTTCAGTGATGGAGTGGGGGTTTGAAGCTGGTTCCTGAAGATCCCAGTTGGATGCTTGAACCATTGCACCATGCTGAATCACGGGCTGCGGTCACACACACTAAACAATCCACTTTCAGTGCACATTCCAATTGGATTTGTACAGTGTGAACTGGCAAAATCCAGTTGGAAAGTGCATTGACAGTGGATTGGAAGTGGATTATTTAGTGTGTGTGTGACCGCAGCCTTTAGTGTCTTTTGCAGGTATATTTCAGAGGGTAAAGTGAGTCTAGGCAAGTATTGGGTGAATGGAGCTTCCAGCAATTGACTCCAGATTTGAAGTTCGATCCAACTGGCTTTTTTGCTGGTGAAAAAAAGGAAGGCAGAATCCCCTTGGAAACCCCCCCCCCCCAAGGCTGTGCTGGAGATCATGGACAAAAGGCATAAGGGAAACTGGCTGCACTGAGGAGGGGAATTATTTGGATTTGAGTGAGAAGGGTTGTTGGATCGAACCCTTGGGCTGTCAGCATCATCTGATGCCCTGTTTCTGCTAGTGATGAATAATGCTTTGAGATGTTCATGAAATAGTTTATTTTTAATGCCGAGGGGGAATTGATTTTTAATTCAAGCCACTTAAATCACTGGCAGAGAAGAAGGACCCGTTTTTAAAATCAAGTTTCCAACATCCTAATTCATGTTATTTCCTGAACATGTGTGCATGCTAATTGGTTGCTGTAACAATTAAGCCATATATTATCAACTAAATGGAGCTGTTATACTGCCCAGGAATATAGTTCATAACCATTAGTAATTCTGCAGGAGGACCTTTGAGGTTATAGAATTTAAATCTGCTTCAGATAGCAGTTGTGAAATCCAGGATTTCTGTGTATTCACATTAAGTGTACTTTTCCCCTTTTTATTCTTAAAATTATTCTCAATATATACAGACTTGTTACAGAGAACAAGTAACAGATATGCAGTATTAATGTCTTATGCATTACAAATTCATAACAAAATTATTATATATATCAATCTTCTCTTAAGCCATACGTTCACATAGGCTTTATCCAGATGCTTCTAAATAAGGCTTTTGTGAGTCATAGGAAATGCACTAGTTTTTGCATGTTGGGAAAGGAGGCCTCCGGGCTCTGTGTAAGCACATTCAAGAAGATTTCGTGCTTGTAGACTTAGGTTTGAAGAAAGGGCTGGTAGCTGGTGGGTAGAATGTTGTTTCTCTGGGCACAATTTGCTTTTATGTGGCATTTTCCCTGTTCAAAGCATTTTCGCATGCATAGGGTTAGATCCAGTGGAAAATTTCCACTAATAGAAAGGAGTGTGTGATTTTTCTGTCAATTTGCCTGCCCCCCCCCAGCCTAGGGCAGACCTTTAACTCCCCTTTCATGCAGTTTGGCGTGTGTGGGGTGTCTCTGTCCCCCAGGAGCAGCGTTTGGGGCTCTAGCAGGAGGGAGGAGGCAGAGAAATCCCACTTCACTGCCAGAAATGCCATCTGTTAGCAGAGATTGTGTGCAGGATCCAACCTATTATTCTGTTTCTTGTAAAGATACTACTACTACTACTACTATTATTATTGTTATTATTATTATTATCCTGTTACAGATTGCCCAAGGCGTACATTAGTGAGTCTGCCTTGAGTCTTGGTGAGAAAGGTGGAATATAAATAACATAAAAATTCATGGCAGAGAGTAGAATTTGAACCAGGGACCCTGTGCATCACCAAGGACCTTTGTCCCTGGGCTATGCCAGCTTCAAGAATCGGGTGGGCAGTCTAAATGTCATCCCCCCCCTCCACAACATCTGCATTTCAAAATGTTAGCGTGCTAGCAAGCAAAAGTGGAGGAGGATTGGTTCTGGGTGAGGCAGACCAGGATCTGGGTTTTTGCTAGAGCTTTTGGTTCTTGTCTTGGGCCCTCGGGTGCCAAACAGAGTGACCTGGCATGCTGCGAGTTGAGCATGGCTGCTGGGGGAAGCCCAGCTCTATCCTCGACGCTTCATGTCACTCATTATTTTTATTTTTTTTAAAAAAATGCAATAGAAATCTTAATTTGACCTAATTTTTTTAAACATCATTTTTAGAAAATAAATTATTGATGTCTGCTCAGAATGAAAGGAGCCTTGGATGTGATTATGTTGATGCTGTTTGGCTGGCAGTCTAAATATTCCTGATTTTCACAATAATAAATAAAAGGGATTTTAAATTAGTATGCCTAGTATAGTAAAAATTCACTTTTTTGGACCCATTGCATTTTTTTTATAAAGGAAGCTTCCATTTGTAATATTTGACAGAAACTCAGTTTTAAGAGACCCACCATGTAGACTTTAATCAGTAGGGTTGCCATGCATCCAGATGTTATTTGGAATGACATTTTTGGTCATTTCATATGATTTAATATTTTCATTAGGAAATCCAGCTGAAATAACATGCATAATATGATTTTTAAATTTAAATTTAATTTTTTTAAACAAAAGATCGATTTTATCTACCATAAAAAACAGGCTTGGGATGAGGCTGCTGTAAAGCACGGAGATTTGCTGCTTAAGAACATAAGAAGAGCCCTGCTAGGTCAGACCAACAATCCATCTAGTCCAACATCCTGTCTCACACAGTGGCCAAGCACGTCCTCTGAATGGCCAACAACAGGGCATAGAGGCTGAGCCCTCCCCCCAAATGTTGCCTCCTGGCTCTGGGATAGAGGATTAGTGCCTCTGAATGTGGAGGTTCCCCTCAGTCACCAAGGCTAATAGCCATTAATAGACTTATCTTCCATGAATCTGTCTTATCCCCTTTTCTTCTCTCTTTGGCAAGCCTTTATTGACATATATATATATATATATATATATATATATATATATATACACACACACACACACACACACACACACACACACACACACACACACACTAGGAGATCAAATTAAATACAGATTGGGAAATACAAATCCATACAGGGTAAAATTGGAGCTACAACAGAATAAAAGCATAAAAACTCCCTTTTAAAGCTGTTTATTCCTGTGGCCATCACTACATCCTCTGGTAGTGAATTCCACATTTTGATCACACTGTAAAGAAGTATTTCCTTTTGTCTGTCCTGAACCTACTGCCCATTAGCTTCATTGGATGTCCTTGAGTTCTAGTATTTTGGGAGGGAGAAAAATTTCTCTGACAACTCTCTCCACCCTGTGCATAACTGTATAAACCTCTATCATGTTCCCACTTCGTCGTCTCTTTTCTAAACTGAAAAGTCCAAGACTCTTCAGCCTTTCCTCATAGGGAAGGTGCTCCAGCTCCCTAAACTATCTTGGTTGCCCTTTGAAGCAGAGGACAACCAAGCATTTTGATGTGATAGAAATGGATCCAACTTGCTAACGGAACGAAAACTCTGCTTCCTAAATTTTCTAATTTCCTTCAGACGTTGATCCTTGTCCAGAGACCTGAAGAAAAAGGATTAACAGTGCCTAGTCTGCAAGATTGGGGTATGCAAAGATTTGTTGTGGGAATCATAGCATACAGCTAGGCACAGCCTGTTGCATCCTTGTAAGTGGCTATGGTGTGAAGCATTGGTGCAGTACCTTCATGCTAGGTTTTCACACACCTGGTGGGGCAGATCTGCTCACGTGTCTGATGAAGTGAGCTGTCAGTCTCCAAGGCTCCAATTGAAATAAAGGTTGCTTAATTTTCAAGGTGCTACTGGACTTTTCTTTTAGACTTGCTCAAGAAAACGGCGGTGGGAGGGGAAGCTATCGTCTTCTGGCACGCCTGATAAAGTGAACTCTGGTTCACAAAAGCTTCTGCCAGAACAAATCTGCTCATCTTTAAAGCTCCTTTTGGGATTTTTTTTATTTTTTTCTGCAGTGAACTAACATGGCTAGTTACCCCAAACAGAAGGAAATTTTAAAAAGCTTAAAACAAAACTACAATGATGGGAGGTCTACAGATAAGCATCTGTAATTTGTTTTACGGGTTTTATGTAAGCCGCCCTCAGCCTGCTTTGGCGGGGAGGGCGGGATAAAAGTCGAAATAATAAAATAAATAAATAAATATAAAAGGTTTCCAAACATCTGAAAATACGTCCATACACAATTGTTGTTTATATTCCATACATTCAAATATTGATAGTTGTAAAGTCCTCAATCCATTGAATTATCAGAGGTGGGCATTTATCTTTCCCGTCTTTTAGAAACACGGAGAGCATGGAGGATCCATTTCCATTGACGATCAGTTAGCCTCTAGGAGACAGGCAAACAGTTTAAAGGTACATAAGCATCCTCAAAGATCAGTGGGTATTGTAATACAAAATTGATATGAGCGACTGATTTCCTCCAGTTTGGTGAAGTGGTTAGGAGTGCGGACTGTAATCTGGAAGAACTGGGTTTGATTCCCCACTCCTCCACGTGCAACTGCTGGTGTGACCTTGGGTCAGTAACAAGTTGTCTCAGAGCTGTTATTTCATGAGCAGTTCTTGAAGGGGCTCTCTCAGCTCCACCTACCTCACAGGGTGTCTGTTGTGGGGAGGGGAAGGCAAAAGAGACTGTAAGCCGCTATGAGACTCCTTCGGGTGGTGAAGGGTGGGGTATAAATCCAATCTCTTCTTCTTCTCACCAAAAGACCGAAAAACCAGACAGGCCCAAAGCGTATGATTAAGAGGCGTGTCTTGTAAGTTACAGCACCAACAGTTAGGCGCTTTACTTAGCCTTTTACTAAAAAGTCCCTGTGGTGTCCAGCATATCTTGAAGCTAACTTTTTGCTGAATGAGTCAACAGCTTAAGGTCCATAGAAACAACAACAGGTACGAAATTTAGGGCCATATTCCACCAGCATGGTGTAGTGGTTAAGGGCAGCAGACTCTAATCTGAAGAACTAGGTTTGATTCCCTACTCCTCCACATGTAACCAGCTGGGTGACCTTGAGTTAGTCACAGTTCTCTCAGAGCCGTTCTCTCAGCAGTGCTCTCAGGGCTCTGTCAGCCCCACCTACCTCACAGGGTATCTGTTGTGGGGAGAGGAAGAGAAGGAGATTGTAAGCAACTTTGAGACTCTTTAGGGTCGAGAAAAATGGGGTATAAAACCTACTCTTCTTCTTCTTTGGCAAAATACGGCCATCTAGCTCCACATTCCATTCATTTCCCAGGCTTTGCATATCATATCATCCCCCCCCCCATGTGTTTTGCTCTCTCTAGTAGTCCCAGAGGGAGCAAAACACACGTGGAGAAGGGCGGGGGACCCAAAGCAATAGGGACAAGAGTGACACAAATGGCAATGCAGAAGTGGCCATTCTCAAGAAGAAGCACCCAGTCAGCAATCAGATTTTAGTAATGTTTCCATGAGAGGTACATACTCTTGCTCCCTCCTTACTGTCATAGTTTTTTCAGAGTAGGGTTGCCAAGTGTACTTACCCTTTGCAGCGGGGGTGCCTTGCCGGGCTCCGGGAGCTCTCGTAGGACGCTCGCGTCACAGGAAGTGACGTGCTACGTCGCTCACATTGGGGGCGTGGCCCCCCCGACGATCTGGGCCACGCCCCCAACGTGAGCGACATGGCCGCGTCACCTCTGGTGACGCAGCTTTGGGGGTGGAGTTCCCCCGGGGCCCGATTCCGCCACGGCAGAAATCGGGCCTCCAAAGCGGTGGATTCCCCGCCCCCTGGTCCCATTTGGCAACCCTAGGTGTGACAGGGTTCTTCGGGGGCAGGTCCTCCCCTCGGCCAGCTGGCCACTGGTGGATTAGGGCCCTCTGGAAGTGGGGGGAACCCAACCCCCATTGGGGGGGATGGCATTGGCAACCCTATGCTTGGGGGTTTGAATACCCTTCCTTGCTCTTTAGCAGAAGCCATATGGGTCTGCAGACTAGGGTTTTCAACTCTGGGTTAGGAAATACCCGGCGATTTGAAGGTGGAGCCTGGGAGGGTGGGGGTTTAAGGAAGGGGGACAACTCAGTAGGGTCCAATGCCACACAGTCCACTTTCCAAAGCGGCTACTTTCTCCAGGAGAACTGGAACAAATGTTTTATATAAATAATAAATAAGGGATCTAGATAGTCCGGAGATCAGTGGTCATTCTGGGAAATCTCCAGCCTCTACCTGGAGGTTGGCAACTCTAATGTGGACTTTGTAATGTTTGTATGTTTTGCTTGAGTGTCTGATCGGTGCCCTTTCTGGAAACCACCTGGCTGTTTTTCTTCTTTTTGGGACCCAGATGGAACTGAGTACCATTGATTCCTTGGGCACCGCCGCATTAATGTTAACTTGCATGCTTGGAGTTGCTGGAGAGGAGTGTGGATTCATTGTCTGCCTTTCTAGGAATCCTTGCTTTGTATTTTGGAGGCTTTTTTTGGGGGGGGTGGATTGCTTCTCCCTATGAGTTTCTTGGGCTGCTGTGGCACAGCCTTGCAGCAGCTGTGCAATAAACTCCTAGTTGACCTACCTGTTTTCTAACTATCCAGCTTGGATGGAGGTTCTAAGCTTCTTGGTTGCTTGCCAGTCAGTCCCAAGTATGTGAGATGACTGCAAAAGGAGGGAATTCATTGTCTCTGGGAGGAACCTCTGAGCTCCCTGTGTCTTGCTTCATTCAAATGCTTGATTCAAGTGGGATTAAAACATGGCATGCGGAAAGATCCTCGATCTTGGTTTAAGGATTCCCCAAGATGGTGAGTTCTTCAACAAAATCACCTGTAACTTTTTTTCTAGTGTGTGTTTTCTTAGGAGTAAGGCTTGTTGACTCGTGTGGTATTTATCCCCGAGTCAACTTGCATAGGATTGCACTGTGGTATCTTAAAAACAGGACTGATTGGGTTTGTCGTTGTTCTAAAACTCTGTTTTTTACGAAACAAGACCAGTGAATGGTAATCGATTGTGGTAGACTTTTCTTCCACAGGACTGCTTTTGAAAGGAAATCCATAAAGAAATACGACTGGGAAATGCCAGAACTGAAAGCCCCTAACACTGTAGGTTTCTTTCCGCAGTGATCATGTAATTGGATACTGGGATCCTCTCAGCTTCTGTTCTTGGACCTTCCTTGAGAAATCGAGGTGGGTTTTCAAAGACTTCATTGTGTAGTCCTTCCTAGATTCCCATCTCAAACTGCCTCTCACAGAGTGAACGTTTACATAAGATTAGGCCCTTGGATCCATGATGATTGTTTCAGCCTTTACATTTTTCAGTCTCTTATTGTGACCATGAAAGGTTTGTCAGGATTTCTGATGAATTCAGAGCTGGTACTGTCTTATGTATGAAGTGATGCACATTTGTTTAGTTTTCAGCAAGAGTTGCTGCATGAGGTATTTGTCCCACATTTTGTAAATGGAGTGACAAGAACCACATGGATCAGAATTTTAAACTGCTCCCTCCCAGGTCGTATGGTAGGATCTGAACATCAGGGGCTTTTGTGCAATTGTAATCATTCCCCTGAAGATTTTCCTGTCAATCCAGGAAGTAAATGGTGGCAATGGCACCTGGATCCTGTCGTTGTCACTCTTAATAAGCAAACAGAAGGAAGGGGGGGAGGGAATGACAGGTGTTTGCGGCATTTGTTAGGAAAAAAACCTTTGAGCTGCAGATCGCATAAGTCATGGTAAAGATGGCCGCTGCTCTCCAAGTCTGGATTAGTGTCTTTTTTACTTTGGGAGTGTTGCAATGAATTTTAAGTACATGTTGGGAGCGCAGTAGACTTTTGGAAGATGCACTGTTGTAGCTGGATTTGCTGAATAAAATCTTCTGGCACGTCTAAGAGTATTCAGTTGTGTTCTGTACTTAGGGTGGGGTCCAGGCAGCTGTTTCATTCTGTCCTGTCTGATTCTCTGGGATACAGCCTTTAAGCCACATTGCTTTTATCCATGCAAGCAGGGGTGCCAGCTCCCGGTTGGGAAATTCCTGGAGATTTGGGGGCAGAGCCCTGGGAAGGCATGTTTGGGGAAGGGAGAGAGTCATTTTTCTCCACAGGAACTGATCTTACTAGTCTGGAGATGAGTTGTAATTCTGGGAGATCTCCAGGCATGACCTGGAAGATGGCAACATCTCCAGCATGATGTCATCAAACTGGGGGCGTCATATGCAATGACGTCGCCCTTCCCCCCCCACCTGGGAAGCTCCTTCCCGCCCCTCCTCCTGGGAAGCTCCTTCCCCCGCAGGCAGAAGAAAAGGACCTGGCAACCCTATACATCCATAACCCACTTTAAATCCCTTTAAAGAGCTGAAAGGGAGGAGATGCAAAGCTTAGCTCCACCCCTTCTCTGTAGCACTTATTGGGCAGTATCCAGATAAAGAGTTCACCTGCAGCAACCCCGTAGCTTCCCCTTTACTTTGGAGAAAATAATATTTATGCTTTCCTTGGCATAAAGAAGGTAAAAACGGAAGCCAGATGAGTCATGTGCAGATTGGCCTATGATGTTGTTTGCACATGTCCTTCATTGCAGGACCTTCTTGCTACCCACAGTGGGACGAAATCCCAGTGTCGGAGCAGCTTAGGTTACATTTTTGGGTCAGTCTTTGTGAAAGTGTTGTGTACGCTGATTGGATTTTCCTGCGGCTCCGTTTATGAAAAGAGAGAAAATATCTCCTTTAATCCCATTTATCGGTATCAAAAGTGTGTCAATTTTTGGTGAGAAACGTTAGTAATCAATAAAAGTCAATAAAGAGTTTCTGGGAAGTATCAGAAGTTTTCACTTGGGAAATGTTGGGGTTGAAATGCCTGCACTCATTGGTTTGGCAGTTCACTAAATAATCATTCAGAGCCAGGAGACAAAGGCATCGGATAGCCAAAATAAACTGCTTTCCTAAGCTTGTACATGGTGACGTGTGCTCCTCCTGGTCTTTCCAGCCATTGAAAGCACACACAGCTTGATCCAAGACTTTGAGAGGCTGGGCTGGCCCCTGAAAAGCACTTGTGTGGTGTTCTCATTTGGGTCAGAGCCAAGGCCCTGGAGAAGGGAAGCTCTGTGCCAACTGCTGGGTACTCTTCCTTCTCCCTCAACAGCCACCAACGGGGGGACTGGTGTGGAACAAGATGTTGACCAGTTCAGTGTTCATATTGTTATGATAGGGATTGGTTGGTGGAGTGCCTGTTGCTAGGCAGATGAAATGAAATGATGTAATGCAGACGGTCTGGGCATGAGCAGGGGGAATATTCTGGAAGGAAGGAAGGTATATAAGTGGCTGTAAGCGCGCCAGAACTTTGAATTTCAGCTTTGTGTGCTGGCATTCCCTTCATTCAAATAAAGTTTGCTCCTGTTATGTTTGAAGCCTTGCTTGGTGAGGTTTATGGGGCCTAACACACCAGAGTATACAGGTCCGGATTTGGGCAACACGAGGGCGGACAAAATTTTGAGGGCTCGGATCACCCTGGAATTCCAAAGGTTAGAACATTAGAACATAATAGAAGTCATGTTGGATCAGGCCAATGGCTCATCAACACTCAGGGTCACACGGTGGCCAAAACCCAGGTTGCCATCAGGAGATCCACCAGTGGGGCCAGAACTCTGGAAGCCCTCCCACTGTGGCCCCCCAAGCACCAAGAATATAGAGCATCACTGCCTCAGACAGAATATTCTGTCTATATCTTGTGGCTAATAGCTACTCATGGACCTCTGCTCCATATGTTTATCTAATCCCCTCTTGAAGCTGTCTATGTTTGTAGCCACCACCACTTCCTGTGGCAGTGTATTCATGAGGCAGGGAGTTGGGGCATTTTGCTGCTGTGTGGCTACAAATTCAATTGTCCACTTTAATGAGGGAGTGGCAGGTATGACGTTAGGCCAAGAGGGGAGGAGAAGGGCTGCGGCTTAGTGGTAGAGCATCTGCTTGGCACACAGAAAGTCCCGGGTTCCATCCATGGCATCTCCAGTTAAAAGATCACATAATAGGTAATGTGAAAGGCCTCCCCCTGAGGACCTGGAGAGCTGCTGCCAGTCTGAGCAGACAATAACAGCTTCATGTGAGCTCTTTCTTGGCCCAACGTATCTTACAGGGTGGTTGTGAGGCTAAAATGGGGAGGAGGGATATTAATGTGAACAATAGAAAAGGAGGTGGGTATACATAGAGACTTTCTTGATCAACGTATTCATGATAATGGTGAGGCATCAGATTTGTTTTCGTAAGACGTTTGGGTTGGATCTGGGATGTGTGAGCGGGAGCCCCAATAGGGCCGGCAGCCTCTAGACTGGGCATGGAAGTATCATAGAATCATAGAATGTTAAGAGTTGGAAGGGACCTTGCAGGTCATCTAGTCCAAACCCCCCACACTCTGCAGGAGCATAGCTGAAAGATATCCCTACAACATACCCGAAAGATGATCATCCAGCCTCCACTTGAAAACGTCCAGCGAAGGAGCATCCACCACCTCCTGAGGCAGTCTGTTCCACTGCTCAACCACTCTTACAGTTAGGACGTTTCTCCTGATATTTAGCCGGTATCGACTCCCTTGTAATTTCCACCCATTAGATCTAGTCTTGCAGTCCGGAGCAAGAGAGAATAGATCTGCTCCATCTTCTACATGACAGCCCTTCAAGTTTTTGAAGACTGCAATCATGTCCCCTCTAAGCCTTCTCTTTCCCAGGCGAAACATTCCCAACACTTTCAGCTTTTCCTCGTAAGACAGATTCCAACCCTCTCACCATTCTGGTTGCCCTCCTCTGGACACACTCGAGGACAACTAGAATGGTGAGAGGGTTGGAATCCAAGTCTTACGAGGAAAAGCTGAAAGAGTTGGGTATGTTTAGCCTGGGAAAGAGAAGGCTTATAGGGGACATGATTGCAGTCTTCAAATATTTGAAAGGCTGTCATGTAGAAGATGGAGTAGATCTATTCTCTCTTGCTGGAAATACAGTTGATCCTCAGGTGACAGAAATTAGTTCACCTGGAGAAAACAGCTGCTTTGGAATGTG
>NW_015173694.1:93703-95015 GCF_001447785.1 Gekko japonicus | reverse complement strand
CTGTTTGTGACCACAGCACACAAGGATCTTTAGCCCCCACCTTTTGCTTCCTCAAACAACCACATGAAGCCATTATTGAGAGCCAGTTTGGTGTAGTGGTTAAGAGCGGCGGACTCTTATCTGGAGAACCAGGTTTGATTCCCCACTCCTCCTCCACATGAAGCCTGCTGGGTGACCTTGGGTCAGTCACTGTTCTCTCAGAACTCTCTCAGCCCCACCTACCTCACAAGGTGCCTGTTGAAGGGAGAGGAAGGGAAAGACATTGTAAGCCACTTTGAGACTTCTTAAGGTAGAGAAAGGTAAAGGTAAAGGTTCCCTTGCTTGAAAGGCATTATACAAGCACTTTGCCCTAGGGACATTCTTTCAGAGAATTTCTTGCAACTAAGTTCTGAGACATCAGTGAATAATAATGAAATTTTTGATACCTACTTGTTGAAATGACAGACCAAGAGTCACTGCTTTCATCCACTTTCAGAAGAAGAATAGTATCGAAACGATAGAACATTCTAGAGACCATCGTAACACCATTTTCAACTGCCTTGTGCATTTATATGATTTTTGTACACATTTTTGTATATATTTTGTGATTGTTTATTGAAATATTTTCTAGCGTAGTTACCTCACAGTTTCTTCTTTTTGCGGTCTGTTCTGTGACTGTGACCATCATTTTTGGGCCAAAATCCCTTGCTCAAAAGCCAGTCGAGTCCGACTCTAGGGTTGCGGTGCTCATCTCCGTTTCAAAGCCGAAGAGCCAGCGCTGTCCAAAGATGTTTCCGTGGTCAATGTGGCCGGCATGACTAAACACCAAGGCGCACGGAACGCAGGGTATAGAAAGCCTCTTCTTCTACTAGTGGCTCCGTTTAAAAAGAACATTACTACACATAATTAGGGTTGCAATTCCCCTGATGGGGGCGGGGGTTTACCCGCTTTCTGGAGCCCTGATCTGCTGCCCCTGAGCCAGCTGGCAGGGGGAATCCCGCACCCATAGAGCCCCGTCCACAGCAACATGCCTGGAGCAGAGACGTCATCGCACGGGGCATGTTGTGGGGGATGCTCTATCATTTGAGAAAAACTCTATGGTTACCATAGAGCAGAGGTGTCAAACTCATTTGTTATGAGGACCGGATCTGACATAAATGTCACTTTATCGGGCCAGGTCACGTGTGCCATAAAACATAATGCCAGGTACCAGAGATATAAACTGTATACAGGGCAGAAGCTGGTAAGCTCTGAGTTACTGTATCCTCACTGCAAGGCCCCATTGGCTGGGGGGGGGGGGGCAAAGGAAAAACCCATATAGGCGGCCTGGAGG
>NW_015173694.1:87245-93381 GCF_001447785.1 Gekko japonicus | reverse complement strand
CGAGGCCCGATTCCGCGGCGTCGGAAATCGGGCCTCCAAAGCGGGGGTTTACCCGCCCCCTGCCCCCACTTGGCAGCTGGGGTTTGGGGAGGGGAGGGACTTCAGTAGGGTCTAATGCCATAGAGTCCACCTTCCAAAGTGGCCATTTTCTCCAGGTGAACTGATCACTGTCACCAGGAGATCTCCAGCCACCACCTGGATGTTGGCAGCCCTAATTCCCACCCGATTTTCTTCCCTACGCTGTTTAAATTGTAAAATTGGGGGTAGGGGGTAGGTTTTGTCCATTAAGGGTGCTAAACGAATAACGTGCCGAAAGAATCGCCTGAGGGTAGGCAAAAAAGAGTGCAAAGAGAGATTATAGCCAAGTAGTCCTCCAAAGCTCGATTTTAGCCTGCTTGGAGGCAGCCAGTTAAGGCTGGACTCTGTCACGGGGTTTGCAAAGGAAGTTCTGGTAAGCAGAGAGCAGCATGGAGGATCAGAGCGGTAGCCTGGAAAGGGTGTGGGGGTAAGAAATCTGAAATGATGTGGCTTGGCTTGTTTGTGTGAGCTCTCTGTAGACCTGCTGTTGCCTGTGCCCCTCTGTAGTCTGAATTTTTGACTTTTTAAAAGAGATGATAGATACTTATATCTCACTTTTCTTCTCAGGGGAGACCCAAAGCAACTTACATCATTGTTCTCCCCTCTTCCGTTATGTCCTCCGAACAACAACCCTGCGAGGTAGCTTAGGCTGAGAGTGACTGGTCCAAAGTCACCCAGCAAGCTTCCCTGACGCTCAGAGATTCAGACCGGAGTCCCCTGGATTCTAGTCAGACCCTCTGACCGCTGCACCGCCGCTGTGCGGTTGGCCAGCCTGCCTTCTGAGCATAGGTGTGCGTTAGGTAGCCTTTGTTTCTCTTCTGACTCTGAAGTAGAGAGGGAAGGAGGGGAAAGAAAAGCCACAAGGCGTGATGCTTCCAAAGAAGGAAGGGAAGAACCGGCCCTGCTAATGGACGAATCTACTGGGGGAAAAGCTTACGTAGAAAGTGATTGCGGTCCCGATGGGAACACCGGCTCTTGTCTCCTGGCAGTGATCCGTTCCCATCGCAGATGTAGCCGGTTTCTCCTCCCGCTTGGTTTGATGAGAGCATTGAGCTGGGTGTAAATATTCTCACTCTCCCTTCTTGCCCTTTGCAGCTCAGGTTCCAGACAGTGATGAGCAATTTGTGCCCGACTGCCATTCAGAAAACTGTAAGTATTGTGTGTGGAGGAGGGGGGGGAGAGGAGGGGGAAAGGCAAGACATGAACAATCTGAATGGCTGGCCTGATGCGAAGCTCTGAAATGCCAGCAGCCTGTTCAGAGTTGGGTGTACCTGTGCTCTTGAATGAATTCAGGCCCGTTGATTTCCAACTCTGCACGGGATTGGATATTCGGTCACATTCTGCTATAAGCGTCAGTTTTCTTTACGATCGAAGATTGGCCTTATTTAATAATTGCCAGTTTTAACGTTATTGATATTGCTGCTTCCGCATATTCCTCTCCTCCAGGCTAATTTTCTTTTCAAACACTGGTCGTCCTTTGGAAGGATATCTGGGATTATAGAGGATGATATGTTCTCACCGGTTAGAATAACGCTGACCAGGAGTGAAGATTTGTATTCAGCAATGTTGATCAGCAGTGCCCCCCCCCCGATTTTTAGTGAAAACTCCATTAATTTTTTTAAAACGTAGAGTTCTGAACAGTAACCAATAAAGATCGTTTGAAGAAAATGGCTATGTTCTTGTAACTTTTCTCCAGGCCCTGACGATGAGAAGATATCTTTATTTGATCATCTCATTAATTTCTAAAGTTCTTTCTAGCTGGTCACCAACTGTAGGTTGACTGTGTCTTTTCCACTTATGAACAATTTTAGCTGTGATGTCCACTCTTATCCCACATGTCTTCCAAGGAGTTCAGAGCAGTATGAATGGTTCACTCCTCCCTTATTTTATTCCCACAGCAATCCTATGAGGTCGATCAAGCTGGGTAGCCGTGTTTCTCTGTAGCAGTAGAAAACAGCAACAGTCCATTAACACCTTAAAGACTAACAACATTTGTGGGACCGGCCACAAATTTTGTTAGTCTTTTGTTAATCCAGGCCCCAGGGTGTAAATGCCACAAATTTTGTTAGTATTTAAGGTGCTACTGTACTCTTGCTCTTTTTCTACTGCTACAGACAAACGCGGCTACCCAGCTTGATCGAAAAGAGCAAGAGTCTTTTGTTAGTCCAGGGTGTACCTGTCACAGATTTTGTTAGTCTTTAAGGTGCTAGAGTACTCTTGCTCTTTTCTACTCCTATGAAGTAGGTTAGGCTGAAAGACAGGGGGCAGACCCAGGGTTACAGACCCAGGACAGACCCACCATGAGCTTCATGGTGAACTGGAGATCTGAAGCTCTATTTCCCCAGTCCTAGAGCAGCACTTTAACTGCCACACTGCACTACGCGGGTTCTCAATAAAGGTAAATATAATATATGCTTGTATAACAAAATGGGAACCTACCAAATATTAGAGGGAAATATTCTTGTGTATGCACTTGCTAAAAGCAGGCATCTGTGACAAGGGTATGCCAGTTTGGTGTAGTGGTTAAGTGCGTGGACTCTAATCTGGGAGAACCGGGTTTGATTCCCCACTCCTCCACTTGCATCTGCTGGATGACCTTGGGCAAGCCATAGTTCTGGCACAGCTGTTCTTGAAAAAGAGCAGTTTCTGTCAGAGCTCTCTCAGCCCCACCTACCTCACAGGGTGTCTGTTGTGGGGTGGGGAAGGGAAAGGAGTTTGTAAGCAGCTCTGAGACTCCTTTGGGTAGTGAAGGGGGGGGTATAAATCCAATCTCTTCTCTTCTTCTTCTGTACCAGTGATCTTCAGCCTTTCCATACCCAGAACCCACTGAGCATGGGACTCACAGAACTGCAAGTTTATGACAGGAAGTCGCATGACATCAGGGTCACATGACAAGGATGGGGTAGGGTTGCCAGGTCCAGGTTGGGAAATACCTGGACGTTTGGGGCATGGAGCCTGAGGATGGCAGGGTGTGGGGAGGGGAGGGACTTCAATGGGGCATAATGCCATAGAGTCCACCCTCAAAGTAGCCATTTTCTCTAGGTGAGCTGATCTCTGTTGCCTGGAGATCAGTTGTAATAATAGGAGATCTCCAGCAACCTATGAAGGGGGACCAGTACCAAGACCAGAGCTGAGAGTAGAACCAAGGGGCTGATCTTTTAACACCATTTTTATTGTGCTTTTAGGCTAAAAACTGTTATATCTGTTTTAAGCTGTTCACTGGTTTGTTGTCATGCTCTGGCTTGGTGTTTTAGTGTACCCTTCGTGCACCGAACTAGGGTGGCAAAGTGCCCGCTGATGGTGGGGGAACTCCTGCTCCCCAACCTCCAGTGCCCACCTCACTCCACTAAGTGGTGGTGGGGAAAAGGAGAGGCTGGAACAGTGTCCCCCCAATGTCATTTCGGACTCTGGAAGAGATGACACTGCATTGCTAGATGCTCTTGAGTTCCCCTAGAATCGGTGGGGTTTTTTACTGTAGGGTTTTGGAGAGATCCTAGAGCCTCCTGAAATGCAGTGATGTCACTTCTAGTTATGCAACTGGGATGCTGTTTCAGTGAGTGTCTGCCCCCCAGTCTCCTGGGGATTGCCAGCATGCATACTATTTTTACATGAGCCAAACAGTAGGGACCCCAAGCGTATGTAGTATGCGAAAATATAAACCGCAAGGGTAGACCATCAAAAGATACACAACTTTCACAAGTAAACAGTAGACATCAGTCTATTGCAATACAATAACAATAAATTGAAGATACAATAGAATTGGTAGTCACAGATTCCATTTGAGATGAGCTGTGCCTATATTACTGTGGAAATTGGGTTCCATTTTCAGCCATACAACTGAAGAAGATTGCTTTGAAATGTCTGGCATACCTGGGAAGGACGTTTTCGGCTGCTAGAAGTTTATTTGTGCTTTGGGACATCCTCTGCCTTTTTTGTGGAGGTCTTTTGGACACTATTATATTCAAAGGATATAGAGGAGTCTCTTGTTGGATATTTTCCACTACCATCAAATTGTATTTTGAATTTGCAAATAGTGTTTTTGCATTGTGACCACCAATTCTATTGTATCTTCAATTTGTTGTTATTATATTGCAATAAACTGATGTCTACTGTTTACTTGTGAAAGTTGTGTATCTTTTGATGGTCTACACTTGCGGTTTATATTTTTGCATACTATTTTTACGTAGCAAAAGGGTTTACTTACCTACTTTGATAGAGAGCCAGTGCGGTGTAGTGGTTAAGAGCAGCAGGGCTTTAATCCGGAGAATCGCGTTTGATGCCTCACTCCTCCACGTGAAGCCAGCTGGGTGACCTTGGGTCTGTCACAGTTCTCAGCCCACGAACAACTCTAGATCAGCACCTGTGGTGCATAATGCTAAAAAGTTAGAACTTAGGCTGCCAAGCAATCCTTGGATCTCCTGGCTATATGACACACACTGCCATACAACAACAACAATAATAATAATGTACTTTGATGGGGTTGTCAGCTTGTGTGCCTTGGTGGACCACCTCCCGCCCTTCTTCCCATGACCAGTGCTATAAAGCAGCAGCAGCAGCAAACAGGGAGGGGGAAATGGAACTCCTTCCTCCCCCCCCCAGCTTCTTGCCAGTTGCCAGCCTTTCTATGTAAATATTCCCTCTATGCTTCTGTATGAGTCCAGCTTCTAAGAAAGCCACTTGGGAGTAAGTGGCCGAACTAGAACAGTGACTCATGCAGAGATAGACTGGGCAGTCTCTTTGGAGGGAACTGTCTCCCCACACTGGATGTGATTGGAACACTCAGTTACAGCCTATGGGGAAACACCGCTGAATTTGTGACCTTCATCTTGAGAAACAGGCTTAGTTTTCAAGAGGCACAATCAGTTCCCTTGAAGGAAAGCCATTTGGCAAAAATCTCCACTCCCCAAATTGGGGATGTGCTCTCCCTGTAGACCTCGTCTTTCCTCACGATGTGACCTTTGCACTGTACTAAATGGAGGCTGGGTACATGTGGCCAGCTCAAGTCTTGTCCGAACAGGCAGAACTTGTACAATTCTAACTGCAAGGGCACTAGCAAAAATTTCCCTTTCTCTTTGTTTGCTTAGCTGCAAGGAGGAACAGTCATGTTCCTGCCTTGGGTCTATTCATTTCTTCCCCCCCCCTTTCCCCCCTTTCTTGAGTTGCAGCTCGTGCATGATCTTAGTGTCCAGGGGGCCACTTGATCCTAGAAGGCATACAGACCTTATTTCTGCCCATTTTCACATCTACGAAGTCTCCTATTCTGTTCATCTATACATCTGGTGCATTAGTGCGGGTTCAGTTTTGCCTTGTTTCTGGTTACATTTGTCTGTTGTTCTGGCTAACTAGGCAGTGTTCTCATTTACTACAGCAGTGATGTATGTATAAATTGCTGTCTTACAGTGTGTAATTGCTGATTTACAGTGACCTCGTAGGCTTTTCAAGGCAAGAAATGAACAGAGTTGGTTTCCATTGCCTGCCTTTGCATAAGGACCTGAATTTTATGGCGGTCTTCCATTCATTTGCTAACCAGGGCCAACCTGACTTAGCTTCTGATAGCCTGGGCCATCAGTCAGTGATACTTACCCTTTAATTCAATGTTGCCCACCAGGTATGCAACATTACCACAAGCAATGTTCCCTCTAAGCTGTGGAGTCTCGTGAGCAAAAATTCTACTTTGTGAGCTACGGGCATTAAAGCTGTGAGCAAGTGATTTGGCTACTGCATAAATTAGTTTGCTCTGAAGCCATCCTTCCTGAGCGAAGACAAAAATGTGTGAGCTAGAGGCTAAAAAACTGTGAGCTGTCTCACACTAACTCAGCTTAGAGGGAACATTGACCACAAGTAATAGAAATCTGGACATAAACCTCTACACAATGCTGCTTTCTGCATTTTGTCAGGTCTCGAAAGCTAAGCAGGGTTGGCCATGGCCAGTATTTGGATGGGAGACTTCCAAGGAATACCAGGGTCATGATGTGGAGGCAGGCATTGGCAAACCACCTCTGAATGTCTCTTGTCTTGAAAACCCCATGGGGCCACCATAAGTCAGATGTGACTTAAC
>NW_015173694.1:86738-86890 GCF_001447785.1 Gekko japonicus | reverse complement strand
CATATACGGCCCGCTTTAAGAACCCAACACACCACAGTGAACTGTTCAAGCACAGAATGTACACAAATGGGTGTTTGACGTAGGGAGAGTTTGCGTAGGCACTGCAGCTGATCAGAAGGAGGGGGTGGCGACTGATCAGGACCTGTATGATC
>NW_015173694.1:85630-85829 GCF_001447785.1 Gekko japonicus | reverse complement strand
GCTAACAGTTTAAATAAACTGACTATGCAGTGTGTGGATTTGGATGAAACAGGTTTCATTAGCAAGAATAAAATTGTTTCATGTCAGAAGACTGACATTAATTTGAGTAAGGAAGATTAATAGGAAGCAATGATGGTTGTTTATTGTTCTGGGACATCGAAAAAGCATTCGATCATGTTGAATGGCTATACTTAACGTA
>NW_015173694.1:79682-85251 GCF_001447785.1 Gekko japonicus | reverse complement strand
CCCGCTGCCAACAGGGGACTGGCAACCCTAGTGACTTTTCAAGTGGAGTAGGCAGATCCATAGAGGAGCAGTCCATCAGGGGCTGCTATCCATAGTGACTAAAAGGAACCTCCATAATGAGAGGTGGTAAACCTCTGAAATCCAGTGCTAGCAGGCAACTTTAGGGGAATGCCTTAGCCTCTGGGAATTGTAGTTGTTCTTCCAGGGCAACTGGTTGGCCATTGTACGAAACACGATGCTGTATGAGCTGGATTACTGCTCTGATCCAACAATGCTCTTCTTATGTAAAGTCAGTAGAGCCCGTGAATGCAGCTGAGCTTTACATCATACTAAACCCAGTGTGTGTTTCTATAGGCAAGACTCAAATTTCATGAGCTCCCAAGGCCCAGCCCAGGCTATACCTGGCCGGACGTACCTTATGGAACACAGGTGAGCCACTGCACTGAGCAGATAGGTTGTTTGTAAGATCGCCCTCTTCAGGGCCTCAGAGTAGATACCAGTGTGTTAATTTAAATTTGCATCTCTCTTCCCTGTCCCTCCAATGAGGAAGTGCTCCTTGGGTGGTAAGTCCAGCCACCCAATGGAGCCCCAAACTGAAAGGCATTAGAGCTGATATATGTGCGGGGTAGAACTCTGGCAAACAGCTGGGAAAGGTGAGATGTAACCATGCCTAATTTGCTGTTGCAAGTGATAACAAATCCAAAGCCAAAGCTATTTTAGTCAGTTGCAGCAAAATAAAAACAGAAGTCCAGGGGCACCTTAAAGAGGAACAAAATGTATTTCAGCATGACCTTTCACGGATCAGAGCTCACTTCATCAGATGCATTGGAGTGGACTTCCATAGCCATTACATTTATACTTACAGTTACAAGCAACAGAAAGGTAGGAGTGGGGAGATGGTACCAAAAGGCCAGTTAGAAACATCAATTTTCTGGTAGCACCTCCTTGCCCCCACATTTCTGTTGCTTGTAACTTTATCTACTTTCTCTGCAGCAAGGACACAAAGCAATTTCTGTCATTCTCCTCTCTTCCATTTTATGCTCACAACAACCCTGTGAGGTAGGTTAGGTTAGGGTATGAGTGTGTGAGAGGCCCAACGCCACCCACCAAGCTTCCATGGCAGAGTAACTTTTAAATCTAAATATATAGGGTGCTGTCATGCATGCTAAATAATGCAGTTTCAATAACTTCAGGGGAATGCCCTGAATTGTAGTTGGTCTTCCAGGGCAACTGGTTGGCCAGTGTACGAAACACGATGCTGTATGAGCTGGATTACTGCTCTGATCCAACAATGCTCTTCTTATGTAAAGTCAGTAGAGCCCGTGAATGCAGCTGAGCTTTACATCATACTAAACCCAGTGTGTGTTTCTATAGGCAAGACTCAAATTTCATGAGCTCCCAAGGCCCAGCCCAGGCTATACCTGGCCGGACGTACCTTATGGAACACAGGTGAGCCACTGCACTGAGCAGATAGGTTGTTTGTAAGATCGCCCTCTTCAGGGCCTCAGAGTAGATACCAGTGTGTTAATTTAAATTTGCATCTCTCTTCCCTGTCCCTCCAATGAGGAAGTGCTCCTTGGGTGGTAAGTCCAGCCACCCAATGGAGCCCCAAACTGAAAGGCATTAGAGCTGATATATGTGCGGGGTAGAACTCTGGCAAACAGCTGGGAAAGGTGAGATGTAACCATGCCTAATTTGCTGTTGCAAGTGATAACAAATCCAGGGCCAGAGCTATTTTAGTCCGTTGCAGCAAAATAAAAACAGAAGTCCAGGGGCACCTTAAAGAGGAACAAAATGTATTTCAGCATGACCTTTCACGGATCAGAGCTCACTTCATCAGATGCATTGGAGTGGACTTCCATAGCCATTACATTTATACTTACAGTTACAAGCAACAGAAAGGTAGGAGTGGGGAGATGGTACCAAAAGGCCAGTTAGAAACATCAATTTTCTGGTAGCACCTCCTTGCCCCCACATTTCTGTTGCTTGTAACTTTATCTACTTTCTCTGCAGCAAGGACACAAAGCAATTTCTGTCATTCTCCTCTCTTCCATTTTATGCTCACAACAACCCTGTGAGGTAGGTTAGGTTAGGGTATGAGTGTGTGAGAGGCCCAACGCCACCCACCAAGCTTCCATGGCAGAGTAACTTTTAAATCTAAATATATAGGGTGCTGTCATGCATGCTAAATAATGCAGTTTCAATCCACTTCAGCGACCATTTGCAAGTGGATTTTGCCATTTCACACAGTAAAATCCAGTTGCAAAGTGCATTGAGAGTGGATTGAAAGCGTGTTATCCAAGGCCAGTACTGCTGAATAAACAGTTCTGTTTTCAAGAACATCTTATAAATGGTATCCAGTCTGATACCGGGACATATCCCAGCATCCTCTGTTCTGGCACATTGCAAGGGGCCCACTGTCATGGATCTCCCAGCTCATCCATTTGCAGATGCTGAAAGTCTTGGATGGGCCCCGTGGAAGTTGATTGGGGAGGGTTCACTTCAGTATATCCATATGAGCTCAGGTCTGCAGGAGGGTAAAAAAGTGACACGTAGCATTTTCAGTGTTCAAAATGTGTACTTTGTATTATCATGGTTAAAAAAACCCGGCATTGTAGAAAGCACCATGGACATTTTAAACAGCAGGCTTCCATAGCCATTTTAAGTGCCACTGAATTTCTGTTTAATTTCATAGTAAGTGATGTTTTATTGCCCCTCTGTGTGCCTATGGGGGAAGGAAACGGACATGAAAACAAGTGGCAAGGAGAAAGGTTAGTCTGAATCTTTTTCCAGAAGTTAGTGGTGTTCTGTCTTGAGCACTGTGATGAAATTTCCTTATAAAAACCTTTATTTCTTATTTTAAAAAGGAACTTCCAAGGCCAGTACTGCTGAATAAACAGTTCTGTTTTCAAGAACATCTTATAAATGGTATCCAGTCTGATACCGGGACATATCCCAGCATCCTCTGTTCTGGCACATTGCAAGGGGCCCACTGTCATGGATCTCCCAGCTCATCCATTTGCAGATGCTGAAAGTCTTGGATGGGCCCCGTGGAAGTTGATTGGGGAGGGTTCACTTCAGTATATCCGTATGAGTTCAGGTCTGCAGGAGGGTAAACAAGTAACACATAGCATTTTCAGTGTTCAAAATGTGTAGTTTGTATTATCATGGTTAAAAAAAAGCGGCATTGTAAGAAGTGCTATGGACATTTTAAACAGCACACTGCAGTGATTCAGAAGCCCAATGAAGGGGTTGAAAACGGAAAAAAGCAGTATCCCTCAAAAGTGGCTCAACCACTCTTTGCTGACCCGATTCAAGCAGGTTTGTGTGAACAAGTAAATGAATCCCGCTAGCAGCCGGTTACTAAAACAGGTCTGTCTGAAATGACAGGAAAAATCCCACTAGTAACCAGTTACTAAAATGGAATACGAAGGCAATTTGAACAGACTGTCTATGTCTGGCATTCTAGGGCCCCTTTATTTTATCACTGGGTGGCGCGAATGGAGGCTGTGGGCTCTGCACCCCACCTTCTGGGTGAAGTCCAGGTCAAAATGCATTTCTTAATTATGAGTGGTCCTTCTGTATCCACTGTAGATCCTTGTACCAGCTGCCTACTGAGACGGGCCAATCCTTCTCCACCTCGCAAGGCTTGGGAGCAGAAGCCCCGGCTGCATGCCAGCGCCCGTTGTCTGCCCCATGCCTGCCATACCCCCCACAGGGCTTCAAGCAAGAGTTCCATGACCCGATGTATGAGCAGGCAAATGCGGCTGCCGGCAGCGCCCGGTACACGGCAGGGATGGTGATCAAGCAAGAGCAGATGGATTATGGTTTCGATGCAGGTAGGACACGACCCGTTGAATACCAAGGGAGTTTGTGAGGGAGTTCATGGAGACCGACTGGCACGTGATCTCCAAGATGGTGTGTCTGCAGGAGGAAGGCTTATAGCAATTGAACTGTTTTCCTGTCCTGAGTGGAGGGCTGTGGGAATTGTAGTTCTGTATCTTGTTCTTCAGCAAACAGTACAGTGCCCAAGGCAGAATTACACTTTTCTCTTTTCTTAGATGTACATTGTCAGGTTTTTTTTTTTAAGAGAGGTTACTGGGTATTTGTTTTCTGACTTTTCATTCAGACAACCAAAGCCAGAAAAATAGAGCTTATTGAAATGTTAACATGCATGTATTTTGCCATTTCTGGGTTGGGAAATACTTGGCAATTTTGGGGGTGGAGCCTGAGGTAGGTGGGGTTTGGGGCGGGAGTATAATGCCATAGAGTCCGCCTTCCACAGTGGTCATTTTCTCCAGATGAACCAATCTCTGTTGCCTGGCAATCAGTTATAATCCCAGGGGGTCTCTAGGTACCCCCTGGAGCTTGGCAACCGTACCTATTTATTATTGGAGAATACACAGATACAGTAAGGCATTGTATGAGGAAACGGCTGTATTTTTACCTCAGTGTACAGGCTAGTTCGTGAGCCAGAGGTCAGGGTTAAGTATAGAGATGCTGGGACCTTGGAGAGCCAGTGTGGCAAAGTGGCTATCTGGGAGACCCAGCTTGGAGTCCCCACTCTGTCACGGGTGTTCACTGAGTGACTTTGGGGGGGAGGGTTCCTTTTTCTTCACTTGGCCTGCCTCACTGGGTGATTTTTTATGGCCCCCCGTAGAGGATTTTTTATTTGCATTTACTAAAAACTTCAACGAAATCAGGGAGGGAATCTACACACTATAGGAGAAAGAAAAGAAAACCCACTAAAAACCCAAGGGTTGGAGGTCACATACAGCTTGTAAAAAATTTGCTTAACAATAGTAAAAAGCTTTCTTTAACATTGAGAGTGATCAATCATCATCATAGCTTGTGAAAACATCCCAACAAATCTGACTATATGAAGAGTAGTCCAGGAGAATCGCTATTTAACTTAGACACAAATTACAGAGAACAATGGCTTCTCATGTAACCATTATTTTTCCCTCCACCATTAAAAGCAAATTAACAATAAGTCTCTCTCAGTAGATATAGCACAATCTCATTTTCTCTTCCATTGCTGTTTTCCTCTTTCTTCTTCCCTGCGGCACCATCTTGCTGTATCAGGAACTGGCCATCTCAAAACAAAGTCCTTTCTCCTTTTTCCAGAACGGTTCTGCTTAAATTCTTGCCTTCAATCATAAAGGTCGTTCCAATTTGCTTTTCACTGCCCAACTTGAAGAGAGTCTCGTCACCTTATTTCCCAGCAGACTTAATCCGGATATAACCATGGAGGATACTCCTTCGCTTTAAGCCTCGCTTATGGTCTGCATACAGGCCCTTCAAATTGCAAATGCCCATTTGACTCTCCTCTTCGATCCTGGAAGCCCCTATGATAATTGGTTAGATGCTTCTCCAATATTAACACAGTACTTTTAAAAGCAACAGCTGACATGTAGCACAGTTGTTGCATAGTACCTCGTTTATACCAACAGGGGACAAAGGCTTAAGACACAGTTTGCAAGAGTCTATGATTATTTCTGGTCACATGGTTAACCAACAGTTCTTCCACTTCCTGAAGAAAGCTTGGATATCGCTTGTTGCTCTTACT
>NW_015173694.1:73928-79414 GCF_001447785.1 Gekko japonicus | reverse complement strand
ATGTAGATCAAGTAGATCTCACCGACAGATATGCTTATTTGCCGCTCAACCTCCACTCGCTTGCTGGGGTGTGCGTAGCTTAGTCCTTGCTGGAACACAGCAGAGAGACCGTTTGAGCAAAGGGACGCCTCAATTTCCCGACAGCGTTCTGGGAAAGAGGCGACCCTCAGCACTCCATGACTGGAGACCCTTCGCAAGGGTGGGGGGGCGTGAACATTCGCACCCCCTCTCTAACTGCTGGTTTGGGAGCTACATCCCTTGGAGATCCCAGGAGACACAGCCACCATTAGCTCGCCGAAGCCCCGCCCCTCCTCACTGGGTGATGGTTATGAAGGCACACCAGTGGATGGCTGTTGTCATCTGCTTTGATGAAAGTTACCATGAGAAATGGCCGTATTGCTTGTTAAATGAATTAGCTATATAGAAATTTCAACGCTACACACTCTGACAACGTTTGTGAATGAAACGCGACTTGATATGCATAGTCCGTTAGTGTTGCTGGCGTCACTGTGAAATATTTTTGAGAGATTGATCTGCTCCGAGTAAACTGGACATTGGATAAGAACTATACAGTCTCTGGATATTTTTCTTTGGCATAATACTTCAAAGTTGTTCTGTTTAATCCCACCTGGAGGTTGGCAACCTTAGTTGGGTCTATTTTTTTTAATGTAATGGGGACACATAGACGACGGGGAATTAGATCCTGCCCCCTCACACACACACTCCTTACCTCTCTATATCTTTCTGTTGCTGGACATTTATAGTCAAGTCCAGCAGCACCTTAGATGGCTCAGCCTAGCCCGATCTCATCAGATCTCGGAAGCTAAGCAGGGTCAGCCCTGGCTAGTATTTGGAAGGGCGACCTCCACGGAATCCCAGGGGTGTGACGCAGAGGCTGGCAACGGCAAACCACCTCTGAAATGTCTCTTACCTCAAAAGCAAGTCTAACTCACCACCTAGTGGTGCATAACGCTCAAGAGCGAGAACTTCTAGCTGCCAGACAATCTTAGACTCTCCTGGCTGTTCTACACACAATGCCATATGATAATTATGATTAATTATTAACACCTTCGAGACCAACACGAGCTCTACTGGACTCGAATCTTACCGTTCTACAGCAGACCCTCATAGCTACCCTCTGAATGTATTGTTGGAATTTTCTCCAAATCTGCTGCCAATAAAAATGAGTGGAGGTGGTCTGGCCAAAAAGCACCAAAGCAGAAGAAGAGGAGGAGGAGATTGGATTTATACCCTGCCCTTCACTACCCAAAGGTGTCTCAGAGCGGCTTACAAACTCCTTTCCCTTCCCCTCCCCACAACAGACACCCTGTGAGGTAGATGGGGCTGAGAGAGCTCTTGACAGAAACTGCTCTTTTCCAAGAACAGCTGTTATCAGAACTAAGGCTTGCCCAAGGTCATCCAGCAGCTGCAAGTGGAGGAGTGGGGTATCAAACCCGGTTCTCCCAGATTAGAGTCCGTGCACTTAACCACTACACCAAACTTTCCACACAAAAATAGAAACCCCCGCCATGTGGGTACAAGTAGACCCAGTCTTCCTCTCAGTGTTGTTGAGCCCTTGAGTATGAACTGGGAAGCCCATGTTTTCAGATCGTAAAGCCTCTAAATTAGGTTGTAATGGCTCTAGAGAGGATTGCCGGCCTCCAGGTGGGGCCCAGAGATCTCCCAGAAGTAGAACTGGTCCCCAGACAGCAGAGAGAATGGAGAAAATGGCTACTTGGGAGGGTGGACTTTGTGGCAATATGCCCTGAGGAAGACCCCTCCCCTCACCAAATGCTCTCCACCCCCATGTCTCCAGGAATTACCCAGCCTGGAGCTGGCAACCCTAGAACGTTTTTTTTTCTTCTTAGGCAAAATTTAAAATGGCTGTTTTATAATCTCATATAAAGAAATCTGTAGTGGAGGAAGAAACTTTGTGTTGGGCCGGTGCAGGTTGTTTTGTGAGTATCCAGTCTTTTCCATTTCACACGTTTTAATGTGTTGAGACCAGCACAATATATCACTCTGCACTGGAACAGATTAGGACCTGTTTTTAGCTTGGAGGCACCTTGTTGTTTCCTGCCTCATTTCCTTAGTTTCCCCAGTCTGGAAATGCCCAACATTGAGAGAGTTTCTGTGCCAAATTCTGTGGTTTGCAAACTGGTGAGTCAGGATGTGTGGCTAAATGTCTCTTGTAGGGGGCCTGCCCTACTTTTGCACAGCTCACTGTGGAGCGGTAGCCTGCCGGAATGTAGTGCAGCCATCTCGAAGGGCAAGCCCCAGATTTTTGTGGGCCCCCAGATGAGTACTGTGGTGGCTTTGCACACCTCTCCTCCCCTTTGAAGCGACCTGCGTGTCCTTGCTGGCGCTGTATCATTCACTCCACTTCTACAGTCCTTTGTTGTCTAGCCCCCTGAGCACCAGGGGAGCAATGGAGACCATACATTGGGAATGACGGTGGTGCTTGGCCGTGCTAAGCAGCTGCCTAAACTTCCTTAATTTTTTCCCCTGCTCAGATGTTTTTGCATCTCCTTACAGCCTCTTTGTCTGATGGGCAGATGTTGCTCTTTCCTTCAAATCCAACCCATGCTTAAGTTTCATCCCCCCCCCCAACGTATCTTCCAACTAGAATCAGGTATTGGTGGGAGGAGAAAGTCCTGTACAATCTTCAAACACAGGCAGAGAGACAGACGGAGCCGTTGCTCTCCCCAGGGCTGGTGTTGCGTTATATAACCTTGAGCCTCCCTCCTCCCTGCCTTTTGGCACTGGGCCAGCTGCTTCCTGAATGGAACAGAAAGGAATTTCATTCACAAAATGGAGGCGCAGGAACTCGGCTCTGGGTTGGGAGTGTCGGATTTCACCACTCAAGCTCCTCAGGCTGGGAACTCGAGCCAAGCTTTGGATCGCTGCCCAGAGAAAGTCAGGAGAAGGGGAGAAAGTGACTGACTTCCTAGCTCCGGGGCACAGAAGCCGGTTGGCTGGAACTGGGGCGTTTGGGGCTTGCTTCTCAATCAGGGGGGGGGGGGGAACACTTTTCTTGGGGATGCTCATACCCCCATGGACGGGAGTTAAAAGGATATTCTAGGTCTCCCTCTGCATTGCACTCGGACTACTGGCGCGGAACACCGGTTTTAAAAATGTTTAAACTTGCTGGATTGTGTTCTTTGAGGCAGAAAGCGAGCCAGATCCCCTCTTCTCTATCCCCCCCCCCAAAGACCAGCATTTATTTATTTAGATACATGCCAATTTTCTCCCTAACGGCAACTCAACGTGGCTTATTACATTCCTGTCCTTTTACTGGCGGAGCGTCAGGTTCCCAAAGCTGTTCAAACCGACTTACCACCTATTTCATTGCACAAGTAATGGAGAAATAGGTGGTAAGTAGGTTTGAACAGCTTTGGTTTTTGTATAAGCTTTGGCTTTATATAATTATGTGGAGTGTCAGGTTCTACAATGCCAAGACCACGGCCACACATCCCGGAAAATCTACAGCAACGAATGAACTCCGGTCGTGAAAGCCTTCGACAACATATTCCTGTCCTTTTCTCCATTTTATCCTTACAAAAAACCCTGCGAGGTAGGTCAGGCTGAGTGTAAGTGGCTCACCCAAGGTTAGCCAGTGAGCTTCCATGGCAAAGCAAGGATTCGAACCTGAGTCTCCCAGATCCTAGCCTGACACTCCGACCACTACAGCACACTGGCTGTGGCCACGTCTCTCATTTAGTAACGAAGGAACATCCACCTATTTTAAACAGTCGATCTGGGGATTGTTTGGTTTTTGCAAATTTAGCTGCCAGGATCGCTTTGTCAAGCTGGAGAGTGTGGGGGAGACTGTGCTGTTTTCTCCCTGGAAAAGCCATCCTTAAGCTGTTTTAGCCCATTGGAGAAAAAAAATACAGGTACTCAACTGAAGTAAAAGCAGCTTGGAGGTTAAGGGTTAACCCCCCCTCCCACTTTTCATGCTGTTATCTGCTTTACAACAACAAAAAAATCCTTTGATCCACATTTGGAAAAGTGCAAAAAAAGTTTAAAATAGAAAAAACTGTACTATGTAGTTCAATCCTTGGGGAATGAATTGAGAGGGGATAGCTGAGGCTCAGAGAGAAGAAGATGCCGATGGGCAGGGAGTTAGAGGTGGGACAGGAGAGCTGAGCGCTAACCAGGAATCTCCCTTTCTGGATAATCTGTGGGTTTTGCAAGCAGGTCTTTTTAACATTCCATGCCATCAGCAGAAGCTGTTTATTTACCATCCTGCTTTCTCTGTAAATGATTTTGAAAACTTTTTATCTGAATGCAGACCTTGTCCGTTGCTTGGTCTGGGAATAAAGCAACCGAACAAACGCAAGCAGAGAACCTGGGTGATGAGGGTGTCAGTTTCATTTAATCTATCAAAAATTGTATTGTTTAAACGTTAACTAGTTCACAGTCTATCTAGCCCACTTTCATATTACCTGCTCTGCTGCGGACTTTTATGAAGAGAAATTAGCATGTTAACTGCAGTGCTGCCGGTCTTGTGCAGATGATTAACAGCAAAGCTGGCCGTGAGGGGGAAATATTCTGCATGTGCTACGATAGCTCCCCCACCTTTAAACTTTGACGCCATGCTTACAGAATAAATACTCCTTTGGGGGGGGGTATTTTTGCATTTTTGTGTGTGTGTGTGCCCATGCCTTGGAGTCATGGCATCCTCTAGCGACTCCTACTGGGGCACGGAGGACGTTCGGAGAAGTGGCTTGATAGCCTGCCTCTGCCTCCCAGCCCTGGTATTCTTTGGAGGTCTCCCATCCAAATACTTGCCAGAGTCAGCCCTGCTTAGCTTCCGAGAGCTGACGAGATTGGGCTTGCCTGGGCTACCCAGGTTAGGGTGGAATAAATGCTGCTTTGATTCCACACTTCAACATTTCAGGTAACTTGACTGTGAATGGAGGCTCTTCTGAGGTCTGGGGGCTTTTGCTCAAAAGGAGCCTGGTCTTGCTGAGGGTGTGAGAAGAGAGGCCCTTTTTGTGCTTCGGCAGAAATGGAAGGCTGGCTGTGTAATGGGAGCAGTCTGAAGTGGTCACCTGAGGTGGCGGCGATTGGGCAGGGGACAGCAACCTTCTAGTCCCAAACACCCCAGTTCCAGCCAACCGGCTTCTGAGCCAGTTTGGTGTAGTGGTTAGGTAGGCGAACTCTAATCTGGGAGAACCGTGTTTGATTCCCCACTCCTCCACTTGTACCTGGCTGGATGACCTTGGGCAAGCCGTAGTTCTGATAAGAGCTGTTCTTGAAAAAGAGCAGTTGTCAAGAGCTCTCTGAGCCCCACCTACCTCACAGGGTGTCTGTTGTGGGGAGGGAAAGGGAAAGGAGTTTGTAAGCTGCTCTGAGATACCTTTGGGTAGTGAAGGGCGGGTTATAAATCCAACTTCTTCTTCTTCTTCTTCTTCTTCTTCTTCTTCTTCTTCTTCTTCTTCTTCTTCTTCTTCTTCTTCTTCTTCTTCTTCTTCTTCTTC